>NW_017176451.1:402528-416749 GCF_001652005.2 Ceratina calcarata | reverse complement strand
GTTTCTAAAAATACAATGATCCAAATGCATCACGAAATTTTCCGTTCTGCATCAATTTAGTACAAATTAAAAGAAACTGTATTCATATAAATCCTGTACGTTTGATTTTAATGAATGTTCTCCAATTTATTTTATACTTATTTTCTACAAATAATCTGCAGTTTAATTATAAGTTAGTTTGAACATGAAGGTAATTTATATATTTTCCAATCCGAAGTGTTTGTTGGACGATAATTGGAAGATGCTTGTTTAATTAAGACGTTGACATAAGATATAGGGGCACGGAGGAATTGATATTCTGAATACAGTGTGGAAATTTCCCTATTCGGGAGTGTTTGTTTCCTCGAAGTTTTGTTACTGAAGCCTTCGCTTAATATGAATTCGAAGAGAGAAAGGCAGAAGGAGAAACAGAAGATAACATTCGAGTAAATTAAATTAAACACAGTTTCTCAATGAATGTTTGCTATCGAAAGGGGCCTACGGTAGATTTACGTAGCAGGGTGAGTGAAACTTCCAAACTCCGTCTTTATTAATTAAGAAACTTGACAAACGTTTATTAAGATTATTGAACAATAGTCTGCACGCATCCATTGTTCGTTAAACTGGTATAGAGAAACAAGTAATTAATTATATTTTTATTCAATATGTCTTCAAAAGAACATTTCGAATTCCGCCCAGATGGAATCGAAATTCGATACGAGATACTAAAATTGAGCGAATTAGGTAAATAAAGGATACTGGATTTTCTGTAGATGTTTTGTTACTTTCATTTCTTTGGATTTCATATTAAATTAAATAAGATATAATTAAAGGAGCATTTGAAAAATATTGTCTAATTTTTATGACATAACTGTCGCAGATATTTAAAGTGTACTTGTAAATAACGAAATTCTATGTATACATAATTTCATTTTTAATCACAAGACCAGGAGAACGTTCTACCTAGAAACTCGCGCATACGCGTAATCAAAATTGTAAGTAATGTTTATATTCCAAGGAGGAGTAAGCAGTAGGCAGAAGCGTTAGGATAATAGAACGTTCGGATAATGGAACATTCGGAACAGGATGGACCGTTCGGGTAATGGAGGTTTGCCCGCGAACACGTTCACGTGGCCCTCGTTATCAGCCAAGATTCGCCATCCCCGCGACCTCTTCAGAAATTGTCGCGACCCTTTGTGATGCTAATTTAACGCTCGAGTTTACATTCGCCCCGCGGGAACTCTCATCTTGTCGCGCGACTTCCGACCAGGAGAAAAAGTTTTCTAAGAAAACGTGCCCGCGGGGGCTCCGTAGATAAGAAAAAAATCATCGTTATGTTATGTACGTTGATTCAGGAAATCTTATCTTGTTTATAGTTTAATTGTGATCTTAAAAACGAGTTGTCAAATGACATGATTGATTGTGGGGATATATATATGTATGAAGTTTACAGTGTTTCATAGTAATGATCAACTCTATAAGTTTATTATCGCTAGATTGCGGGTTTTATGTATTTACAGAAAAATCATGCTTCTAGAAAATGTGAAATAATTTATATGTATAATATCTAAGAACTTGCAGAAAATTAGAAGTGAAATAGATATTATCTTTAGGTAAATAAAGGATACTGGATTTTCTGTAGATGTTTTGTTACTTTCATTTCTTTGGATTTCATATTAAATTAAATAAGATATAATTAAAGGAGCATTTGAAAAATATTGTCTAATTTTTATGACATAACTGTCGCAGATATTTAAAGTGTACTTGTAAATAACGAAATTCTATGTATACATAATTTCATTTTTAATCACAAGACCAGGAGAACGTTCTACCTAGAAACTCGCGCATACGCGTAATCAAAATTGTAAGTAATGTTTATATTCCAAGGAGGAGTAAGCAGTAGGCAGAAGCGTTAGGATAATAGAACGTTCGGATAATGGAACATTCGGAACAGGATGGACCGTTCGGGTAATGGAGGTTTGCCCGCGAACACGTTCACGTGGCCCTCGTTATCAGCCAAGATTCGCCATCCCCGCGACCTCTTCAGAAATTGTCGCGACCCTTTGTGATGCTAATTTAACGCTCGAGTTTACATTCGCCCCGCGGGAACTCTCATCTTGTCGCGCGACTTCCGACCAGGAGAAAAAGTTTTCTAAGAAAACGTGCCCGCGGGGGCTCCGTAGATAAGAAAAAAATCATCGTTATGTTATGTACGTTGATTCAGGAAATCTTATCTTGTTTATAGTTTAATTGTGATCTTAAAAACGAGTTGTCAAATGACATGATTGATTGTGGGGATACATACATATATGTATGAAGTTTACAGTGTTTCATAGTAATGATCAACTCTATAAGTTTATTATCGCTAGATTGCGGGTTTTATGTATTTACAGAAAAATCATGCTTCTAGAAAATGTGAAATAATTTATATGTATAATATCTAAGAACTTGCAGAAAATTAGAAGTGAAATAGATATTATCATTCCTAAACACTGCAGGAAATTCCTATTGACATTTTATTTTCTTGATATTACAAATGTTCTATTTTGCATAAAAATTCGCAGTTCGGTCATCGCAGATTCAATAAATATTTGACCCTTGTGAAACGGTATTTGTTTCATCTATATGATTCGTATATACATACACGTAAATCTTTCATTCTACTTGGACTTTGTTTTGTCCAATAAAGTATCGCGATATCTTCACGCGAGACCGGTTTAAGATTTCCACGAGTTCGAAAATGAAAAAGCAGCGATGCCAGAAATCGTCTGTTTTCAATCCTCGGCAGATTTCCACTGGGTGCGAATAAATAGATGCGATGTCGAAACTTCGGAAGGCACTTTACAACGTACCGCTGTGACGCGATGCGAGGGCGTATTACACCACCATCGCTCGCTGGGAAAAGGGGGGGGGGTGGGTTGGTTGCCGAAGAAATGCGCAGAATCCCACTTATCCAGTGAAGTACCTGTAAAGTCTCGTTCACTTTCCGAACTATCGCGACCAGACGACCAGAGATAGAATGTTATCCACGCTTTCCACCGCGAAAGGCTCCGCACTGCGAAACTGCAGCCATTTCGTAAATCGGCCGTGGGCTAAAAATTTTTTTCTCTGAACTGCTCCTTTAACTTCTGTATAAATATTTATAATAGTTATCTCAAGTATCATGATTTCTCATTCCTTGCTCCTTTCATATTTTTGTAAACACCAGATTTTTTAACTGAAGCTTAATTTATCTAATCATTGAATCCTCAATAATCCATAATAATAATATTTCCAATGATAAAACTCGTTTTTAGGATAACAATCTTCCATTACTTTTTTTTTACTAGTTTTTCTGCTAGTAAACAAAATGCGCGAAAGTAATAAGCAAAAGGGAGAGCGGATGAAATAATGATCGGAACGGAAAGACGTAGCCAGTAATACAGTTATATGGAAACAAGATTCGTAAAAGCAGCTGAATTGTGATAACACTTTAGTGTTCAACGTTTGCGCATGATTTGGTTTTATGGTTTCGCGTACCCGTATTATCCCGATAGTATTCTTCTCTTTTCCCGTTTATCGCGAGACGTTATGTCTTTTACGCAGAACATGACTCTCAATAGCATTATACTAAATAATGGTTTAACGTTCAACGCTAAAGAATAAAAGCGAAATGGGAGTAAAATATATTGTCTTTAAATCTCGGTATTGTTTCCTCGTATCGAATTATGGACTGAAACTTATGAAGCTTGTTTACGATATGATATGATTCCACGTTTTTGTAATTTAAATGATTTTATGCTTATTTATACATATATTCATTTTTATAGTCATTAACATATTATTCGTTCGCATGCACTCATTTATAAATTCGTTTGTACATCCATTCATCGTATGTTTATTACATTTGATCAAATTCGTATTTGAATAGTTTTGACTATTTCACGTCCGACGACTAATGACGAGATCAAAGTACTCCTGTGATTATAATCGCAATTATCGTCACGAACGCAAATTCGTAATTAGTATCACGAAGAATCGATACGACAATTGAGTTATATTGATTACGACTCAGGGTCATGAATATCAAGTGCTGGACCGAATTGTAACAGAGTGGCTCCAGTAACATGATTTACGCATCCAGACGTATGAATATTAATTAGCGCATCAGATCCTGTTTCTCAAGCTCAATAAACGAAGCATTTCCCATACCAATTTTGAAGTATTCTTCACAATTAAGGAAATCAATCAAATGATGTAGGATAATTAGTAATAGGATAGAAAAAAGCAATTATAAAGTCTGAAATTATTTCCCGTGCAATTTGAATATGTGAAGTTCTGCAATTTTTTTAAAAATATTAGGATAGCATATGAAATCATTTTCTTCAAACGTAACGAACAGGACCCTGACATACGTCATTTATATTGTTATCAACAGATTTTGGAAAACAATCCTACCGCTGACTGTAGTAGAAAATTGTCACAATTAAATTTACTTCTATTATATTTGCATTAGTTGGCAAATAACTTATAACAGGTTTTTACTTTGTCTGTGAACATACCAATAATGGTGATGGATTGCAAAGGTAATATGGAAAAATACGTTGCTTCCAACTGATGAAATAAATATTGGCTGTCGTTCAGCTCACGTGTCACGTGGCAATAACAAATAATATTAGGAACGCGCGGAGCATGCAAGTTCGCTCGTGGTTTTCACGAATCAAGGAACCGTTTGAAAAACGACTGGACCCCGTATTAATAGCGGCTACTTGAAAGTTATACGCGGTACGTGCTCGAAACTAACTTCGCAATACCGCGCTGCGCCGGGTGCGCGGCTGAACGTGGGGTGCTGAACCGTCAATGCCGATGGATTTGTTACAAGAGAATTCGGTTTACGCTCGCCGGATGCTTTGTTGAAACTCTCTCGCTCTCGTCCCTCCGTTATTCGGTCAGATATCAAATCGTTTGCCGACGTAGTTCAAACGAATGGCGATCACAATATCGCGTCACTTGAAAGACACAATAACGAGAAAATGATGCTATCTGCTGGCACACGAAATTTATTCAAATAATCATGGTAGATGGTTACAATATTTGTGACTTGAATTCCGGTATGGATTTTCAATTATTTCCAATTTTTATTTATTTTTATATGTAAAAAGCAAAATCAGTTCGCAAAAACGCGGAGATTAATCGTTCGAAGCCGGAAATCTGCGTATTCAGTGCCAATGTGTCATTCGACGATAAAAAGTTTGGCGTCGGACTTTTTTCAGCACCCCGAGGACAACAGTCCCGACGGTTGGCTAGCGCGGCAGAAACGCGCATTCGACTCACAAGTTTTTCTAATGGTTGATAAACAAGAAAGAGTCGGGCGAGGTGATAGAACCCGTGTACGAAGAAATATGGATAAAGTAATGAAAACGAATAGGGACAAGGTTAGTAAAGAAATAGAAGAACGAGAAGATAAATGTTAATGTACGTCACTTTCTGTTGACAGATAATTAAAATACAGGTACTTAAGTGCATCTAATGAATATTCGATTTATCAGATTTGTTAATTGACAATTGATCGAAATATAAAATGAAATGGATCTCGTATATCACGTAATATGGAACTCGTATATCACAATGTATGAGAAAATGAAATCAAATATCGAATTTCATACATCAAAAAACAGAGTTAGCATTTACTATTTGAATAAATCAACGATTTTCTTTTATTAGTTCACGTTATAATGTTTCTCAGAAAATAATTTGAGAAACATTGAATAACTTGAAATAAGACAAAGGGTGCAAAATGTATACCAGCCAGACGACTGTCGCAAGGATACGATTCAAACCGTATAATATATTGCGAGACGCTTTTGGGTGAATCGAAATTAGGTCGAAATAGATGCGATGTCGAGAAAACGACAAAGTGGCGAACGAGAAAAGAGAAGATCTCAAATGAGCGCAAAGCTGTAAATCAATCGAAGGTGTAACGAGTGCGACCCAGTTTTTGGGCGGGAAAAGCCTTTGAGGACGCCTTTGGCTGTTCCCTCAGACGTGGTTATTCTTTTCACCATATTATTCGCAGCTTCCACTTTCAAGCTCAAAGCTTTCGGCCGTCCGAAACCAGAGAAAGCATCCTTACTTTGAAACGTTTGTCCTTGCTCGATTGTAACAATCGTGTCTACTATTAACTGCAGTTTCTCGTTAATGATCGCATTAGACGAATTTTGTGAATTCCTATTAATTTACGTAGTAAACGACTATAGTCAGAATTTCTCTGCCTCTGGCGACATACATGAGACGATTGTAGCATTATACTAACAAACAGCTTAAAGCTGTCCGTTTCTGTTTTGATTTTAGAAATAATTGCTTTTTATATACATATATTCAAATACATCAGTTTATTTCGTAATAGAAAAGAAGTTCGATATTACTGTAATTAACAGAAAGCCCATGAAAATATAACTATTGTTATTATTAATAATTGGTAATCGTCTGTGTTTCGAAGCAGAATGGTAAATATCATATTTTTCATTTAAGTAGAAACCCACTGGCAATGGAAAGAACGTTTAATCAAAATTTAAATTTCGCGTATAAAACTTCTGTCGAATTCGCGATGCATGGACACTTGGCACCGATGCATCCTACATATTATTGCGGAATTTTCAAATCTTCCTCGGCTACCGTCCGGAAAACTCCGCGCACATTTATGTCGATATGAAAATTCCCCCCGGGACCAAAGTGTCTGTCACTCTGTGAAATCGTCGACGATTCGCGAAAAATTCTCGCGTAATTGAACATCTGAACATTTTCACTGAACGCGTTCGCTCTCACCCTCTCCCTCTGATTTATAATAATTTTTGTGAAAAACGGTGCGCTTAATTTAGAATTATTTATAGATGTTATTTCAGTTTATGAAAAAAATATCGTCTAAAATTTCCATTCATATTTAATACGGTTCAGAAATTAAAATTTAAAAATTGCTTTAGTTAATCAATAAAATAACTTGAATTCATTGAAAAACAAATATTTCCTTTTATCGGTGTTACGATTTATATCAGTTTCGTTC
The DNA here is from genome assembly GCF_001652005.2 of Ceratina calcarata. Classification (NCBI taxonomy): domain Eukaryota; kingdom Metazoa; phylum Arthropoda; class Insecta; order Hymenoptera; family Apidae; genus Ceratina; species Ceratina calcarata. Next base: position 409,731 of record NW_017176451.1, on the reverse strand, counting down.
ATTGTTCTCGTTTCGCAAATTTTTCATATGAAGCTGCAGTATTTTTTTACACTCTATCGAAACAAGCTAGTTTGCGGCGGAAGACAATTACAAACGCAAATACGAATAATGAAAAAGTACTGTTTGATAAACAAACAAGAGAAAAACGTGGTAAGTCCAGTAAAATGTGTTTACTCAAGTGTAACATATTTAATTGGTCTTGTTTATTTTCAACGGATGGTTGTACAGAAATAATACGATAAATTGCAATTTTTAATTGGAACCTGTAAAGCAAAAAAAAAAATAATATATTTCATTTGATTTAGTATAGATGCAGGTGTATACACAAAAAAATCATCCGCCTATCCATAGGTCTGATATTTCCCGTATTGGCGATACTTCATTCACACAAATTCGTTAACATCCTCCACAAATTTCAATCAATCATTCTATCCGACGAGAATTTGCAACGCGACAAAATAACGAAGACAAATTGAGTTGAAATTCATCCCAATTTTTTATTAGTAACCGAATATTATACATTGTGTGAAACGTTTCGTAAACTAATAGAATGATCCAGTCTTTGATTAATCGTTATATTCCACTATTGTCTTGTTTTTTATTTCCCCTGTATATAATTTGTGGGTATCTTTGTAACGAAGCTGAAAGATTTTTCTATCTGATAGAATTTTCAATAGAATTTATCTTCCAAAGAGTTATATTATAAAATGGAAAAGTAGCATTATTTTAATGCTTGTGCTTTAATAGTTTCATTGCTAATTTGCTTTTAGTAAAAATACCTCGTTCACTTAAGACATGCTTGACCAATCACGTGGGAAATGAAAAGCGCAATCGATACAAGTAGAACGGGCGAGTAATTCCCGAAATCAATCGGCTTTCTCTAACCAAGTCCAAACAACTCTCGAGCTGAACAATTTATCGACAGGCCGTGTCACGTTGATTTCGATATACACTCTTAGCGAGATATTTCGTCGAGCAGAAACAGGTCGTGTTCGAGGGGCGATAAAGTCCGAACGAGAGCATCGACGGAACGAAAAGTAGGGAAAATTTAAGGAGAACGTAGACGGGAGTGGGAGGGGACGGGTTCCTCGGGCTTCCGGATCACGTCTCGAATCGCGGTGATCATTTCACGGGGACGTGGTTCCGGCCGCAGCCCCGGGAGTTCAGTGGCCGAGTCACGAACAATTCCGCACACGAAACGCCCGCGAGTGAGCGAGCGTACAACTCGTCTCGGCTCGCGGATCGCCTTTACCAGCTTCCGACGAGCAACTTTCCTTTTCCATCCTCTTCTCGTTCACCAATCGTTCTGGCTCGTTTACGGTTAAAAAGTTAATGAAATCGACAACGAGAACGAGATGGCGAAAGCCGAGGGAAACTACTCGTCGGATAGAATTTTTAAAGGAACCGGTCATCGGAAATTTCTTACGTAATCTTAAGGCTATGATACTAGCAGTCTGGCATGGTCATTGCTTCCTTATACATGAGAGCCTAATCGTAAGGTTATACTATCAGAAATTCAAAGGAAGATTATATTGCTTGCAACCAAATACATCTTCCAACCACCAATAATCCCATTTCTGGTTTCCATTATGTATGGGAGGCTTAACTTTTTCAGATATTTTTTAAAAGTTCCGAGACAGTGGAATGTAAAACTAGTTTAATATGTTCTGAATTTCGTATAATGAGCATACCGTTGTTCTACTTTCAAATAAGTGTTGCAGTTGTAACTCCACCATGAAATTGCAAATGTTGCGAACTAAAAAAAATTACAAATTCCATTCTGAATATAGGACGATACTATATTTAAATTAATACGGTGCTGCGTCGTAAAGAACATTTTCCTTATATTTTATAACAAAAGAATGTTTATTCCTGTACTCCACATAATAAATATAAAATTTCGTCTTGAGATAAAACAGGCAGAATAAAAGAATAACCCATCCTGCAACTCATTTGCAAAACGATAAACGATTTTTTTTTAACAAGGTGACTTTCTGTCCGGCATTATAAGGCACATGAGAATTAACGATGAATCGGCGAAACTCATCGCGCGAAGGATCGTAATCATAAAATGAATATTTGCCGAGGCTAATGGATGAGACGAGAGGTAGTTGGATAGTGAATGGACGAGAATAAGGATGGGACATGGATGGACAGGCAGCCAAGGTAAATGGTCTTGAGACCCGAAGCTAGGGAAACGAGAGGAAGACTACGTCGATAATACGACGAAACGAAATTGTACAACGACGAACGAATTGTGGGCGACAAATTCGGTAGGAATAATTCAGAGGGCGGATGCCAGACTACCACCACCATCGCCAGACCGGGTATCAAGTTGAATTGCACGACGCGACGCGCGGCGAAGGGATGCGCGACGTTATCGCGGAAAATTAAATGTCAAATTAAGGGAACGATAAATTTTCCGTCGCTCGTGAACGCGAACGCAGCAAAGGGGGCCAATTTACAGAAAGCGTTAACTGTAATTTAATTCGACGAAACGTGTGAAAAGAGTGAGCTGATAAGACGAATCGATCGAGCTCGACTCGCCCGAATTCGATAAGGAAACTGGTTACGTTCCCTTATCATACCCAACTGGTGGCATTTAAAGTCTGAACAGATTTCTCGTTCTTATTGATCTGTAAATTGTTTCTTTATATACATATAATAGGTACACGTATACAATAGAATACATATACTGTTAAAATAACTTCATATTAATCTGATCCAAAGAATACGGTTTAAAATTGTCGTTTGGCTACAGTTCACATTTTCACGAAAGATTAAAAGTGTTCGTTAACCGACAATGTACGGTGTACTCAATCAACACTTGTATTTAATTACGTCTCGCTCTAAATTTTAGTACGTTCTCGCAGGGGAGAACGAATACCGTGGTGAAGCTACACCGTACAATCCAGGCTAGGTACGAGTTGCAACGAGGAGCGAAAGACGGTAACGAAGAGAGATCAGGCGAATGAATCAAGCGGAAAAAGACGAGAAGGGGATAAATCGGGTGATACAGAGAAAAGAAGCTGCGATAGACGAAGAGAGGAAAAGATAGAAGAGAAGTGGAGTAATTTAGGAAAGCGGAGATGTTAACTATCCGACGTGTTGATGTATAACCGTGAAGTTCTCGTGATTCTCTCTCCTTTCGTGTACCAGAGATATTTAAATGCTGATATGAAATTGTATCGCCTGTTTTCTTGTTTTGTTCTTCCATACTGATTAATTAAATCTAATGAAACGTTTCTTAACGCTATTCCACATTCTATCAAAGACCCCCATTAAATATAGTGTTAAATGTGACTAAATATTAAATCAGGATTTAATCTCACCATATGTGTCGATAAAATGATGAACGAAGAGAACGGAATTACGTTACCAACCTTCGGAGTTGGCAGTAACCAAACTCTTTTAATTCCGCGTATATTCCTTTGGGATGGCAGGCAATGGGCACATCGTATCGGTCAGGAAATTTTTCACCGCGCCGCGAGAATGAACGAGTTTAAAGTTCCGATTTCCAAGGATTCGGGATGAAATCAATTCTCGAACAAACTGGGGGAAGTTTGTTCCCAACCGTGCGGTGGTGGGAGTTTCGAATTAGACGGGGCGCGGTTTAAATTATTGAAAAATAGGAACGCCCGGAGGCCCTTGAAAAGGAGGTAGAAAACGAATGATAAAGGAAGGAGCGAGAGAGAGAATGGAGAGTCGTTTGGAAAATCGAGACCGAAACGAGGCAACTTCTAGAGGTGAGCGCAGCCAGTTGAGTGTGGCCATTGTTGCCGAATGTGGGTCAGACCTCCGGCGTACTTCCGGTAGGGTCGACCTGATGTAAAAGGCGGTCGAAGCTTCGTGAAGAAAGAAGAGCGTAAAATGGAGAACGCTGTGGGACGTGGAGAAAGTAAGAACCGAATGGAAACGAAACGGGCAGACGATGATGTCCGCGATGAATGACAAAATATAGTCGATGGCTAATGCTAAGTCAATACTGATAATCGTTCCTTCTCATCTTTAATCCTTACGCACCTCTTGGATCATTCTTATCATATTACATTATGATTCCCACAGGAAACGTAATGTAAAATGTAAATAAAAAGATAGGAAGTGAGAAAACAGTTTATTTTTTTTTTCCAAAATTAAAACATCTTCTACTGAAAAGAAAACGCGCTCGGGAAAGCGATTAGTAGATCGCGGCAGTGTCGAGGACAGCCCAGAAGAATGAAGCATGAAAGAAGAATATAACGGATTAAAATGGAGAACGCGCGTGGCAGAAAGTACAAAAAGTAAACGCTAAGGGGCGAGGGTGAATAGAAAAAAGCAATGTGAAGGGTGAACGGAAAAAGGGTGGAGCCGTTGCGTCGAGTCAACAACGGAACGGGCGAAAGTCATTGTTCATCAGGTTTAAGAGGGTCGGTTGCTTCCTGCCGAACGACCGGTCTGGAGAAATGCCATTAAGGGATACGTCTTAACCCTTGTAATTGCGGAACCGCTTGTAATTTCAACTATTATTTCCGTAGACGAGGGTCTCGCGGCTAGCTAGTGTCTCACAATGAACGAGTCCCTATTATTATACACGTTGTCGCTTTGCATTAGTTCAAAATCGAATTACGAAGAGCAAACTTCATTTTCTATTTCACACTTATTTACGAAATAAATTCAAATGCAATGCTAATAGCTTAATAGGAATAGCAATTTAAATAGTACTAACAATTTTTAAAAACTTTGTTTTATACTGATTTTTAAATTGAACTTGATTTTACCATCTTTTTACTTCATACACACATTAATGTATTTGCTGTTTTGAATTTATAGCCGAAAGCGGAAAAGAGGAAAATAAGGAGGAAGTCCAGAGAATAATATTCGCCGAGCCATTTCTGGCCCCTGGGAGAAGCGTACGCCGCTAATGCGTACCAATTGGTAATTCAGAGGAACGGCACCGGTTTGGGAATACCGAATTACGACATAGTTGACACATACAACGACAATCGTTGATAAATACCGATTTGGAACGGTAAACAACTATCTCTAAACTAGAATTATTCTCGTCTGCCGCAAATTATTCTCAGACTTTCACGTGTAAATCATTCGCTTTAATGAAACAAAAGAGATACAATTTATTTACTGAATAATAATACTAAATACTTTTCTGGATTATTACTTACATTACCATTCGCTTTCCCGATGCTGTAAATATGAAAATTAGAGGATGTAGCAAGTGCACCTTGCATCCACATTTTCAATAGATATTTTACAACTTATTTACACGAGTCATAGTATATTTTCCGTTTACGGCGATGCAGTGTTATTGACTGAAGTGGAACAGCTTTCACGTAGGCAGTAATATTACAATGCTGAAATTATTTTGTAAACGTAACAAAGCTTCAGATGCGTACGGTTGTAATACCTTCCCTATGCGCGTATCTTTTTTAGAAACTGTTTTCATCGAAATAAAATAAAAAATTTAATAAACGTAATACATCCTTTTATGGCATACAAAAAACACGATACTAATTTCATTGGAATATACATGTTACACTTCCTTTGAGAGCATTAAAGCTTTTAATTTTCGTAAAAATCTCGATTTTTTAAAACATTGTGTATGTGTTAATCCATGCGGCTAGGTATATGAAACACAGTGTTGGTATGTGTGTGACGTGCATTAATAGAGAAATTTAAATTCACCAGGAGCAGTGTTACTTTGAAGAAGGCAAGAATTATGATCCATCGTTAGCAGTTTTAAGTAGGTTAATTTCTGGACGGTTTCGCGTCCCCAGGCTGCCGGCAACTTGCGTCGAGTTTATGACTCGCTTTCATCAAACTTCTTGTCACGAGCCCATAATCGTCTCGCAAACATAATCAAATAAAAAAACTACCGGGGCTAAGAATTTCATTTCCCCGATTATCTTCCGCTGCTGGCGAAAAAAAGGCGAACGACAACGGAACGAGAGTTTCACCGTAACTCGTTTTATTTTCGGGGACGTTCGAGCCAATAAAAAATTCAAAGGCTTTATAAACTGCGAAACCTCGTAATCTAAACGCCGTAAGTAATCGTTTACTTCGGCGACTCTCACATTTTTAACCGGATTTTAAACGGACTCTTTTAATTCCTCGGGACGAATTCTAAATGCAGCTGATACAAAGAAGAGTTTGGAATCGTTAACAATTCACGCGGAACTAGTACAAAGCCAAAGGAAAAGGTAGAGATGGATGGCTGTAATTCACAGTGACAATTCACGCATTTTATTACACTAAATTAAAAGGTGTATGTCGGCCGTGTTAAAAAATTTCTTTCATGAAATGTTTAACAGGCGACAGCCACTCCGAAGGACGTAAACGCGTACCAGTTCCGGCACTGACTCGAAACCACTTTAATGTCCTCGTTAAAGTCCTCACCAGTTGGGAGCAACCCTTTATGAATTAAAGCGTCGTTACTTCGCGAAATTAAAAACCGTGGGAACTCACTATTCCGTGAAGTCTATTAATACGGATCCTTTCGCAAGCAGCTGATCCTGTGTATTATGAACCTAAGACTGATTAAAATTAATGCTTACTACTTACACCTCATCATTTTTAAAACAGTACTTATTAAAGTTTCGTTATCTTGTGATTTCATCTCGTTCATTTATAGTCAATAAAATTGTCATCCATGCAAAAATTAAGATGAACCGGAACCGAATTGGAGCGACTAGATACTGTCTAATCTAGCGTAACTTCAGATACCCTAACGCGACAGAGCGTGGCGTATAATTCTATAGCGAGGACTCGACGGTTAAATTACTATCATCTCTTCGTAATCGGTGACTGCATCGCGCAACAACTGTATCGTCAATTATCGTAATTATAACTAATAGATCGTAACAGCGTGAGTTCCGTAGTACTCAGTATATTACCTATTCTGACGAACGGTTCCGCGTGTGTGATCAATGATATTAATAGTAATCACCTACCGTTGCATTATCTATCGTGTGATGGAGATATTCTAGGTAAAGTACAATAATCAATTCCATAACATAATCGATCAATAACATAATCGAACTCCTGAAAATTTACAGCTGTAAATTCAAGGATGTATTGGCTATCAGTCAATCCCAAAAGTTTATGTACCTTAGAAAAACGCATTTCCTATAATTAAAAAGAAATCAGACGTCGGAAGAATAATGCTAATAATAAATAGCTACGTGTTAAAAAGTATAGAAGGAAATATCC
>NW_017176451.1:371362-402374 GCF_001652005.2 Ceratina calcarata | reverse complement strand
GTAGATCTCGTCGCCCTCTACAAGAAAGGTCTGATGCAATTTTTCCGTATGTCCAACGGTTTGGGAGTTATTGGCCAAAAACGAAAATTTGGAAGAAATTGAAGGGGTACCCCTTGGAAAAATCTCGGAAAAATCGAAAATTTTTTTTTTTGTTGTTTATTATTAGCAATGTTCTTCCAACGTCTGATTTCTGTTTAAAAATGCGTTTCTAAAGTGCATAAACTTTTGGAATTGACTGTATGGCCAATACATCCTTAAATGTCCATGAATGTGTGATTAAAATCTTTCTTAATCGCATTTCAATCGTTTGTCTATGTAAAAATGCAAATTTTATGGAAATGGAATATACACCATTTGTAAAATGAAGCTTTTATAAATATGTCGCCAAGTAAAAGTAGCTGAATAGCAAGAATGTTAAACAGCCTTATGCTATAAAAATAACCATCTCCATTGTATTCTAATTTTACAACGAAAATGTCCCGGTGGAGGAACGGTTGAATGGCAGAAATATCGCGAGATTTTCCGCGAAGGCGAAGCCAGAAGCAGCTACCTGAAGCTACTGAAATAACACGAATACGATTGCTTCGGACCGTCGTAGAAATAACAATCACAAGGACCTACTTGACAAGCTTGAGCCGTCTTAAATCCTAAAGGCCCAGAAATATCTGAAAAATGGCCTTTCTTGAGAGATGGAAGAAATGGTTCAACTTTTTTTTCGAACGATTCAAAGGAACATGGTTATTCTTAAGAAAATATTACGTCCAAGTAATAAATATCAAACAGATGAAGCTGATATTTGATATAAAAGATAATGAGATTTAAAAGATTAAAAATATCCACTGTTGACGAACTACAATTGCCGTTCCAATTGATTTACAACGGATTTGTTTGTGATTTCGTATTTACATCATAAAGACGAAACTGAAAAATACAAAGAAGCGATGTATTCCTCAAATTAGGTTGGCAGAAAAATTTATCCGACGTATTGTTTAATGCGGGGACAAAATAACATGTAGAAGGCAGCGTTATGACGTAGAAAAGAGGGGTTTTCGGAAAACTCGAGAGGCGGAGAAAGGTGGAAAGTGGTCTGCCTCTGATATTTTGGTTCGGCAACAGCGGAACGCGACGCGCGACGTCCGTTATCAACGGAAGCGTGTGTTTCGTTTCATCGGTCGCTTCGGGCGTGACTCTGTTTTCGCAGCATTGGTTTTGTTGCGGCCTGACACTGAGCGCGAACATCACCGCCATCGCCGCTACCACCAGCACCGAAAGCCTATAGAGCTCGTTTTTGTTGCAAACTTGCCGCGTGCGTCGGTCGCCACCGCAAAAACTGTGTCAACTGTTGCGGTGCATTTCACCAGGCCTTTCTCCGCGTCCTCCCTGTCTGTCCTCTAAAGTTTTACGATATCGCTTGTGATCACTTGCCATGTAATTTGTACCCGTATTTATTGCTCGATTCTCAAGTTTTTAGATGTCTCCGAGGACACAGTTGTACAGAATCTGTACTTCGACGAGTTTTTACTGCAGCTTCAATTTCATATTAGCAAAAACGCTTGCGTGGTACGCAGTAAAGAGTTAAAATTTCTCTTAATTTATTTTAACAGACATTTTAGGAGAGACTAATATATCGGGGTAATCATTCAAAACTGATACGAGATAAAATTTACGTATTTCTTAAACAGGTCGGTTAATAAAAAGCTGGTTTAACCGCGATTTAAGCTACGCTACGAGATTAAGTACATAGTCCACTACGTTGAAATTTAATTACTCGAAATTTTTCGGTGCTAATGAGCAAACCGAGCAATCTGGAGCAGAGATCCATCAGCCGGGGACGCGCCAGATAGAACGTATATACATAGACATACGTACATATATACTTCCACGGCAGTAGCAGCGTTGCTAAGCTTCCTGGGTGATATCCCAGCGTTATTATCAGCGAACTTGAAGGCGCAGAGTTGATGCACAATACACTCAGTTACTTTAGAGTTTAGGCGCGCCTCCGTGAGCCTAGTCTCGGGTTCATAATGCAGTTTATCTATTTTAATGAGCAGCGGTGCCTTGGATAGTTTCGCTATTCCCGTGTTGGTCAAGTATTCTACCCTACCTTTTCCTTTTACGAAGATACTCCAACTTTTAGAGCCTATTCACGTACGTTTATTAAAGTTCTCACGTAATCCAGTTGTTGTTCAATTATTACAAAATGTCTTTCTATTTTAGTATCTATCTGATTGAACATATAGATATCCTGAATGAACTGTCTCTTCAATTTGTTTCTGTTCTTAAGAAAATCAGCCATTTGGTCGAGTCTATGTATGTTTAGGAGGAAATAAATAAATATGTTTCTACAGAATAATATAATATGGTTACTAACATGGTTACATTTATGATATCTGAGAATCTTCCGTGTTAAATTCATAATTACATCTTTCGTATGACTCATTTATCGTACCAACGTTACGGTTTATTAATTATCCCGCAGTACGTGAGGAAAGCACGCATATTTAGTAGTTTAAGGATTTGAGCATAGGATGCTATTAACAGATTTACGGTGTGGTTGCAGAATATAAGCATGATGAATTAAATTTGCTATCTACTCGTATTAATTTAACTGGCGGAATTAAGTGCAATGGAGCTAGTATAATCTATTGACAAGATCGTTACAATATACGATGTGAAAAGAACAATTTTAGAAATTTTGTTCTACAAGCATCACGTGTTGCGTACAAGCTCATGAAATTAATCATAGCGTACTACAAACCGAGAAAATACTAAAGAGTGGCAATGCCCGTCTAAAGTCGTCTAAATTCTGATTAATAAATGAAGAGAAACGAATGATAGCATTTTTATTTCCTTGACTAGATAAGCAAATGACCAATCCTGGGGGTGGCATTCCTTGTTTTTGCAGACTTTTTCGTGCGACATAGCCTATTCACGTACGTTTATTAAAGTTCTCACGTAATCCAGTTGTTGTTCAATTATTACAAAATGTCTTTCTATTTTAGTATCTATCTGATTGAACATATAGATATCCTGAATGAACTGTCTCTTCAATTTGTTTCTGTTCTTAAGAAAATCAGCCATTTGGTCGAGTCTATGTATGTTTAGGAGGAAATAAATAAATATGTTTCTACAGAATAATATAATATGGTTACTAACATGGTTACATTTATGATATCTGAGAATCTTCCGTGTTAAATTCATAATTACATCTTTCGTATGACTCATTTATCGTACCAACGTTACGGTTTATTAATTATCCCGCAGTACGTGAGGAAAGCACGCATATTTAGTAGTTTAAGGATTTGAGCATAGGATGCTATTAACAGATTTACGGTGTGGTTGCAGAATATAAGCATGATGAATTAAATTTGCTATCTACTCGTATTAATTTAACTGGCGGAATTAAGTGCAATGGAGCTAGTATAATCTATTGACAAGATCGTTACAATATACGATGTGAAAAGAACAATTTTAGAAATTTTGTTCTACAAGCATCACGTGTTGCGTACAAGCTCATGAAATTAATCATAGCGTACTACAAACCGAGAAAATACTAAAGAGTGGCAATGCCCGTCTAAAGTCGTCTAAATTCTGATTAATAAATGAAGAGAAACGAATGATAGCATTTTTATTTCCTTGACTAGATAAGCAAATGACCAATCCTGGGGGTGGCATTCCTTGTTTTTGCAGACTTTTTCGTGCGACACGAAGTCCCACCAGGCTGCCACTCTTTAATAATCTCTCCTCGCTGGTAGCCATTTATCCATAGGTCATTTTCGTCGGTAACAAAGTTCCATTAAACACCATTGTACTATCACAAATTTCACGCGGACAAAAAGACAGGGAGAGCTGGTCGGACAGCAAATTTATTTTAGAAAGCTAACCGAACTCGTTCCGGAGTATATCGAAATATCGAACGAACGAGCAGCGCAATGAACTCGATCAATCAGAGCAATAAAGGGACACCAATCAAACCTGTTATCGCAGAAATACACTCTACCGGTGTTTATCAAAATTACCCCATGATTCACTATACCCGAATCGATCGCAGAGGCATAAACGAGAGAGTTTTAGAGTTATTATCTCCTCTGCTCGGTCGTAACTATGAGTTACGATAGTGAGAGGAGCTAGTCTGGTATCGGTATGTACACAGATCGACGTATGTACCGGGGAAAATCCACCGGTCCAATGGAAAGACGGGAAAACCGCTTCATCGGGCACGAGGAAAATCGAATTACTGAACGTTTCGTCGGATTCGTTTATCGCCTCGAATGCAGCTCCTAACTGCACAACCGGCCGCCGAATGGCGTGCCCCGACCGTGTCCCTTGTGCTCCGAATGCGATATGAATCTCGCGAAAAGTCCGATTCGTTTCTCGAAACGAGATAACCAATTTTGCAACGCGAAAATTTTCAATCCCCCTTCACTCACTTCCATACAGCGTTCCTTAATCTCATTTCTAGCATTCAAACGGTTTACCTGGTAGTATTCAAATATTCAGGAATATCTGAAAATGATTATTATCTACCTGTATTCGTTCTCTACTTCTAAACTTGTTACATATACGTATACAAATATTTTATTATATAATATCATTATCTCCTCGTGTTTTACAGATTTTTTACTGTGCTAGAAAATTAAACAGATTCGCTAATTATAAATCAAGAGCATTAATAGCAGGAGATGCAGATTTTATTTAATCATATACTATTTCCCATCAGAAAGAAAGACTCCAGATTGACACGCTTTTTCCTCTCCATTTCGTTAATAACTGGCTAGAAGAGAGACAGTAATAAATGAGGAACGAGAGTGTCGGGAGGAGTAACAAAACCTCTTGCATGCGCTAGCGCCGTGGAAAATGAGTTTTCATTCAATTACATAAAGTGTTCTCCGTTTTCCGAGTATCAACACAAAAACAATTTGTACAAATTACAGAACCATTAACGCAGCCCGCAGGAACCGACGACGAACGTCGCGTTCGTTTCATAAATCAGCTTATCTCTGAACTCTCAATCAGTTCCCCATATGTATCGAACGATGACGGGATGCAGCGCGACGCTGGTGTGCGTTTAATTAACTTTTTGCTTTGCTTCTCGGGAAGTTTTAATCCCTGCTGAATTTTCCCGGGAACATTCCGATGTTTGGAATTTCGTTTATAATAGTGGTCAGTTAACCAACGCCAAGTTTAGAAACGCTCGCTAACTTTGACGTTAACAGTTCGCGAGTTTATTTCTTTTTCTACCGTTATCAGAAACTCGTTCATTCCATAGATAGGGATTCGTTTTAATGACTACAGAATTGGATTATGACAGAAAAATTAAACATTCTGAACTCTGTTTAGCACGGTTAGTAATTTTTTTCGACTTACTTTTATAATTTCAATTTACATCCCACGATGAATGTATTTAATAGATTTATAGTATATCAGATTTCGAATGTCACTGTCTATCTCAGGTAAAAAGCGGAAGTCCAACTTGAAGCTAGTTGACACGTCAAGCGGAAGTTCCTTGTTCAAACTTGCAATTTGTTTATCGGAACGACGGTGTTATTGATTTTTCGAGGCACACTAGCAATAATATATATTTAATTTACGGTGCGCAGGCACGAAGCAGAGATGTATGTGTGCGTGCGTTCCGCGAGAGTTTCGGCCTACGTTCAACTGCGACAACATGCCGGGTTGTACGATGTACAAAAATGAAGAACGCGGAACGCACTCGCGATGCGGCGCGGCACGGCCGGGAGTAGTTTTTCAACGTGCCTCCCGTATGACAGCCGACGCGGCAGCCGTGTCGGAATTTATGTTGGGAACACGAGTTCGCCTGAATTCATCGCGTACGCGGCTTGCTTGTACAGTCGTCGCAGAAATATTATAGCTTGTGAAACTGTGTGCTTAAGCAGCGGAGAGAACGTCTACGGGCTACTGAAATTGTTTTGGAATTATCTCACGGACAGATAATGGTTTGATCGTTATGCAGAGTGTTTGTGAGCAGAGTTTTCATGATTAATTATTAGGACAGATATCAAAGATTGACATTTTTAAATAATACATCTGATTTTGTTTAATATAATAATTAGTACAGAGGTTGCTATCTTCCTGCTTAATAATAAAATTCCTGACGTGGTATTTAACACAATGAAATTTTTGTCTACCAATAACCTTTGTCAAAGGATATTAAATATTTTAATAATGTTAAATACTTGGCGATTTTCAGTTACATGTTGCAATTTTTGTATTACGGCGATACCTGTAACCGACTTTTAGTAGCAAATCATATTTCTGCGACGAGTGTACACTGAGTTGTACGCACACGCGACGAGCGTTCAAGCTGGCCGTGACGGTGGACGGTTCAGTATCGGTTTTGCATTTTTCAAGCCGATAATTTATCAATCTCGTCCACCTTCGCCGGGCTCCCTCGCCGGCGCGGCGGTGTTCCTCCATCAACCGACGCCGGCGAGAGAGGAGAAGGAAGAGCGCGAGAGGGACGAGATCGGTCGAATTCGACTAGAAACGATCGCTCCTGGCAGGAAATAATGAAGCTCTTTAAACGCCGGAAGTTTTCATTCGCGGCGGAGGCGTGGAAAATCGATTTTCGCACTTTGTCCGCCCCCGCCAACCTTCGTCGTGTTATTTAGTCTCCCGGTGAATTTATTAACGCTGCTAAGGGAGAACAGAGCGAGAGCAGCAACGGCGAAATAAATATTGCGATGCGCGGGGAGATGAGGCTATTTGTTCTGAACTTAACCCAGTCCGCCCTCGATCTTACATTTTCTGTATAAAATATGACTCGTGTGACAAACCGTTTATTATAACTACGAAATGTAGTTTACAAATACAGCTGGAACGATTTTGCTTATTAAATACGTTCTGTCGGATAAGAATGTCGGGTCAATTGGTGTGTTAAAAAACTTACAAATAAAACTACACATTTAACTACTGAATGAAGCAATCAATTTATTTCGCTCGGCTAAGAGGGATGGCGACATTGTCCTTGGCGAAGGCCATTCTTTAGCTCATTGGGTTTCCCCTCGCGTACTAGGGAGACGAAGGTTGAATCTCATTGACTGAAAATAGTCGACAAAAGGCACTCGTCTGCAGAGAAGAGGGTTTTGGATCTCGCGGTGACAGATTTTTAAAGGAAAAGGGACCGGCTCACGGTTCACTGAGTAGAATCCTCCCGCGAGGCAGAAGATTCAGCCGCCCAGTCTTTGCCGACACCGATCCCAAAATTATTGGGTCATCGTTCAACGGCATGGTCCGTTATCTTATTCGGAGGTGTGGCTGAGCGAGCGTGTCCTGTTCCCGGAATCATCATTTAACTTCGTCTTCGGCTTATTCAGCAGCGAGAAAAACTGGAAAGCCAGGAGTCGATTGCCCGGTCGACCGGAAAAAAAGTTGAAGAGACCGTTTTATTATCATTGCCCGAGAAAAATCGATGCTCGACACGAGCAGATCGCGTCCAAACCAATTTTTATCGAAGCCAATGAATCGATTATTAAGTAGGATAAAATGTCAATAACGTCGACAGTTCATGAAAAATGAATTGAATATTGATTTCATGAATATAACGTGTACAATTTTTAATATTTATAGTGCATACATTATTCAGGCGCACTGTTCAGATATTTTATACATCCAAATTATTCCGACAAATAGTCGAGAAAGTCTATCGAAGTCTCCGTAAAGGAAAAGAAACAACCGTTTAATGCGAAGATTGTTTATATAGGGGATACACCATAATCGTCGGTGAAAGTTTCCATTCTTTCCGCGACAATCGGACTGAGGAACTTGTTTCTAGCTTCGCTAATGGCAGCCCTTATCTTATGCTATTCGCGCCTTCCATCAGGCTGTTCTTTTATGCGATGCAAATCGTTTTTTTTGTTCAGCGGCGACGAAGGACCCAGCCGAGGAGCGGAGGAAATAGCTCCGTGACCCCATTGAAAGGACGTCTGGCCGGGTCTTGAGGACAAAGGTATACAGCCAGAAATTTCAATCCTTTTGTCGTTGTTCTTCCCGATAATAATTTGCGAAACGCGTTCAGGGATGCTTTTAATTCAAAGTCTATTACGATGCCTTAATGCTTTAAGCAAATATTCATTTAAAGTATAATAACGACTGATGTAAAAGAATTTATCCTTTATCCTTTAATGGAGGAAGATCTCTATAAGACACAGAACGATGTTTACTGATTTTTGTATTGATGAGAGAAAATATCTGCAAAGGGTTAAAGATTTTAATGAAATTCTTGAATAGGATTCTGCTTTTTCACTTCATCATTCACAATAATTAACGATTTCTTCAGAGAGTTGTATAAAATTGGAGATTACTAAACTAAGCAATTTGGCAGAATGTATATTTTATTAAATGGAGTACGATCTTTTTTAAAAGACATAACAGTTTTCTGGTAGTCTGTTAATACTACACGGAACATGGAATTGGTTAACGAAGTCTAGGGAAGGTAGACGCAGTTGTTCATCAGGAAGAAAATTGATTTCCCGTTGAAACGCAGAACCGACGAAATTTATGGTAGGCCATTCTGAGACAGCGACGCGTCCGTGTTAATCGATCGTCCTGATTGTACGGACCAAAAAAGGGAAGAGAGGAGAAAAAGAGCCGTGTGCCACGGCCATTATTCGCGTTTTCCCTCATTGTCAAAACGGGCTCGTGTCTAGTTTCCAGCCAGCCGGCTGCGTCGCGTGTCGCGCCCGAAGGTGGACGGGAAAAGAGAGATAGAGGGGAAAAGCTTTTCCCCGTTCGCGTTTCCTTTCTAACGATGGCATAACGCGCGGCTGAATCACCGGTAATTAGTGCCGTTGAATGTGGACGAGCGTTGGAAGGGCGAGTCAGGGAAGCTGGAACTATGGAAACACAGATAGCGGATTTTCAGTATAATGATAATTAGATCGTTTTGCGCGTTTCACGCGGTATACTTGTTTCATTGATCACGAAACTTAATTGCTGGCCGTTGCGTTGGGAAAAAATTTGCCTCGAGCGGCTCGAGACTAATAACGGGAACAATTACGATTCGGTGTCATCGAGAATTCGAAAAATTAAACCGCTGCCGCTGCCTGCGGAAAAACCTTAGCTGTGCGATTACAATTTATAAAAAAAAATTTTGTATGACGCTTGTGTCTATCGTGTTCTAACTAAAACAGTTCTGTCTTTAATCATCAGCGATACTTTTTGGGACATTCCATGTATTATACATTTCGTGAAATCCAGTTTATCGTAAATCGTATTGTAAGCGATGTGAGACAATTGAAAATCGACCGGCTGGTTTGAAATCGTTTAGAAGTAATAACAATTCGAATGGGATCAAACGTTTCGAGGGACGCGTTGACAGAAATTAAGGGGTGTGATCGGTACAAGGGTAGGTGGCATCTGGGGCTGACGTTTCGTCAATGGCGGAACCGCAGGTTCCTCGGGTTTCTCCGGGCGTGCGAAAACGGGGGGAAGGAGATAGAGGAGCCAGGTGACAACACGAAGGAATCGGGGTGGAAGGGTGACAGATCCGTAAATCGGGTAGCGAAGGGGGCGGTGCATGCACAGCCACGGCTACCGATTTAGTTCAGCCGTACATATACGCAGCCCGATTTCGGCTGAGGCTGTCGTTTGATTTATATGAGAACGATTTCGCGTCTGGTAGTGCAGGTAATCGCGCGATGATTGCCCGCTTGTAATTGATTGCCGATTGCCTCCATCACTTAATCCCTTCAACCTAAGCTCCGCCTATAAAATTGACGTTGCCCGTCTAAATCGGCGATAGTCAAACTCGGAATCTTCATGTTTTTGCAGAAAATTAAAATACCAACAGAACGAGTCAAAACTGAATTAAAAGCATATTGAAATATAAGATAGAATTTTACGCTTATTAATGTTGTGTATTAAGGAATATCATTGACCTTTAACGAAATTGGAGTCTTTGATATTATATAAGAATACGCGAGAGTTTGTATAGGTGTATTACAACTCTAATTATCGTCTTGCTATTTAACAGTCCATTACTATCGTGAATGGTAACTTCCATTTGGAAGCTCCAAGGAAATTATCCAAAGATTGCCCTTATTTCCTTCGTTTGCATAAATTAATAAACAATTATCGTACACGGAAACCCACGTTGTAATCATAATCGCCTACCAGCAACGTGCAATCTATGGTTTTTCTCATCAAGATGATTATGCTAATAACTAATAACCGTTCCATTACGTGAAGCTGATCGCGAATTAAAATTGTAACGAAATTTGCCGTGAAGGAAATTTCATGACAACCATGTGCTCGAAGCTCGAATCTGTGGATAAGGCTTGGTCCGATTGCGGCAACGTGTTACCGCGAAACGATGAACGCCGATTTACGGCCGCCATCGTCGCGTAGCAACGTGCTGCACCCGTTCCCGATGAGCAAAAGTATATCGCGTTAAGGGCCAAGTGAAAAGATACGATCCACTCTCGCACCATTCTGTCATGGTAATAAAATTTATCGAGGACGTAAACCTCGATCTTCCAAAGATCGACCGCTACGAGACTTTCTAAGACTGTTCGACTTGCTCGTGAGAGTTGTGAGGTTTCTCAATAGTAATTAATACCGAGGGAAAACAATTTCAGAAATTGCACTCTCGCCATGTACACTTTTTGGCAAACTTACAGCTTTGATTTAATAGACAGAATTCAACTAAATCTACATTATGACAAATATTCTCACGGGTTATTTAGACTCATATTGACCAGATCCTGCAAACAAAAATAAACCATTTCATGGACCGTGGTAGGTGTTAAAAGGATAACGATGAACCCGTGTGGCATAAACCATAGGAGAAACCATAAAACAACCGCGTTTGATAGTTTCTGATGAAATCGGTAGCCGTGAAATCCCGCGGATTTCGCGAGCTGCGCGTGTATTCACTGGTTGCGGTAATGTAACGATGTTATGGCAGCGAAAAGTCGGCCCGGGGTGGATGACGAATCGCTGCACGCGGATAGGCGAGTACGTTCCGGGAGTTCGTTTATGCAAATTGCCACTTGCCAGGGAAATCGTTTGCACCGTTGCGAAATAAAATACATAACGAGATGGTAGAGAGGAGCGACGAAGAAAAATGCGAGCCTACGCCAAAAATCTGAAGCTAAAATGCGGCAAGAGTACCGTGCGCACGTCTGTTTCACGAATCGCATAACGTGCAGATTTTTGTGCCAATAAAGTCTCCAATCAATTAACACTCATTTTTTTGTATTAAATTTCTTTACGTACATAGCGTCCTACACATTTAATTAAATGTTTAAATAGAAGCTTGATCTCTTTTCTCTTTCTCTTTAATGTGTACATTTAAATAGATGCTCGTTGTCAAATTAATACATTGCATCTTAAAAAGACTAGTAATACATTTTATTTAAATATAAGATATGTTTTACCTGACACTGAGATTTAAAAACTTGTGAGATTGGTTGAGGGCTACATATCGTCTAGTCGATTCATGACAGGCGCAGTTTCAAAATTCTGCCCGAAATTGAGGTTTAAGGATTAGTCTTTCGCGACGGCTGGGATAAAATAATTTGATTGAAAAACGACACTTTGCGCCGATGTCGAGAGGGTTGTTGCCGGTGAATGCGTTTCGCTCCGTGAGTTCCGACAACGCGAGAGAAAATAGTAATGGAGGCGCAATAAAATTCACCGAACGACGGAAGTGACATCACGGTCCGCACTTTTTCCCTTACTTCGGAAATACGGTTCCGGTTTCGTTCTCTCTCTTTCCATCATTCGTTCCGCGACTACCTCGCTTTTGATTTTTTTTTTATTTCACGCAACGAACAATATACCGAGAAGAAGCGAGCAATTTCGACGAGTCGCATGCGTGATTCATCGGATTACACAGTTCTATTGTTTTTAAGCGTTGTACCACCGCGATACCAATTACGCGCTGTTTCCATTTAAACCGGAACTCTCTAAACTGGAAATTCATACATTTTTAGAATCGGATGAAAAAAAAGATCTGCTCGTGTGAAATAAAAGAGAGAGAGAGAGAGAGTGAGAAGAGGAATTGAAAATCACGTGTACGAATGAATAAAACTAGTACAGCAATTTATCCAATTTTCAATCGTTCGCCGATTCATTAAAATTGACATTTTTCTTCAATCAGGGAATAAGGTAAGACAGAATTTCTTAAAGACAAGCAGACTATCAAATTACGAGTGCCGATATTACTAATTTCGTTGGAGCATGAAAGAAGTTAAGAAATGCTAATTGCTAAATTAGTGAAGAGAACACGGTTGCACGTAGGACGAACGTAACAATGTTTCTTCCACTTCCGAAAGAGAAATTAGACGCCGCCGCGGCGCCGGTTCTCGCGTAATTTGGTGTAACGAGCAGAGGGTATAGCCTTTGATGTGAGCGGAATAGTCGAGGCAGGCACGAGGCAAAAGAGGCGGCCGTAGCCGGGTTGAAGGCTCACCACAAAAGGAATGAAAAGGCTAAAAAGAGGAGCGAGAGAAGGAGCGAAGGGTGGGCCGCGTTAAGACTTAACCCTTATGTTAAGTTTATGAGAGGGCTGGGCTGGCAACGGCCGGAAATAGCTGCGAGGTCGACGCTGGGAACGCGTAGACGCGCGCGACGCCGCCGCGCTGCTGCTGCCTGAGAGAGTTTAAGCTCGTGTAAGCTGGCTGCGAAATTATGAGAGGGATAATGCCCAGAGATCTCTCTAACCCAGGAGATAGCCGCGACTGGAATGTGCCACGTGCCACATACTTTTTCCGACCACCCCCCCCCCCCCCCCCCCCTCCCCCACTTTTAGGCAATAACCAGGGTTCGAATTTATTTTCTAACATTATTTTAACGTCACATTTCTACACCGTCACGTCTCCAGTATGGATATCTTCTCTCCCATTCATTAGTTTGAATTTACACTGTCATATAATAAGACAATCGACGATTGCAAGTAAGAATTTAGGTAGGGAAATAAAATCGATTTCTTACTAAAATTATATCGGACGCAAATTTAATGAGACGAATTATACGAAACTAACCAGAATTTGGACATATTAGTTGGTTGTACCACAATTACAAACTTTCTCAAAAATTTGATGATCTACTTAAACTGGAAACCGTTGCCTACGAAACGCAATGATGTTTAACAGAAGTCGTAGTTGAATGAAATTAACGATTTATTTTTTATGGCAATTGTGGTACGCGTACGTAGTCGCCACGTTTTTAATCACTTCGTTGCGGATCACGGAAACGTTGTACGGGGCACCGATGCGATGTTCCCGCGTTTATAGCGCACCGAGGCCGACCGCAGGATCGTAAATCATGGTTGCATTCAGGCTCGTTCCTCCGCGATAGACCGGCCTTCCGTGAAAGGCCAAGTTGAATCCTCCCCCTTCCTTCAAGCAATTACGTTTCTCGAAATCCGCGCCTCTCCGGAGGTGATGAAGTTACACGCTCGAAACGATGCAATTTGCCGCCGTTATAAGCACCGACCGCGTACCGTAATAAATAACGGTTGAGCAATCAGGGTTGGAAAAATGACGAGCTTACGTACGGATTAAGTTAAAGTGGTATTGGGACAATAAAAATTACTTCAACAGGTAGTGCGTAATCACAGATGAAATTAACAATTGACGTCATGTTTAATAGATTCTACTTACGTGAATCTATTAAGAATCGATTTGTTGAAATGCATAGCATAATACTGGCAATGGTAGCAATCGATTTTCTCGTTTCTATCCCGTTTCAGATTGAAGAAGAACTCGCGGGCAGTGCTCGGTTGACTGACGCGCAAGATCAATCTTTTAGAGACGCCTCGTATTTTTATTCGTTTATTCAGACTGGATGTGTATCGTAGCTCCGGGGGGGAGACAGGAGAGGATAAGAAAAATGCACACGTGGACGGCGAGGCGTACCAGGATCTCTCGAAGAATTCCGCAATGTCAGGAGGATTCCCGAGGGAACTCTCCTCGGGGTCGGCCCGATCCGCAGGAATATTCCTTGATAAAATATTCTTAACTGGGCGCGCGCAGTCGTATTCGCGCAAAAGGCGGTGCTCCCGAACTCGAGTCAACGGAGCAACCCCGTCCAACTAGGTTCTTGTCTAGCTTTCCTACGGTTCGTACCGATCCTTAACTCTCCGTCTATGGATTACCCGGTATCAGCTACCACAGAAACGGTTCCACGAGGAACCGAGTCCCAAATTTGCGATTCCGTCCACGAATTTATCATCCCACCGTTTAAACCTGCCTCGCTACTCGGCAGACGACTTATCTATCTTACCTATTTGTTGAAAGACAGTTATATCAGCAATTGATTAATATGCTACCATGAAATTTGCGTTAAGATAAAAGAAATACTGCATGTATGCATTTAAAAATTCTCTTTTTATTAAAATGATAACTTAAGAATTACCCAGTATTCCTTGCTTAGAAAAGTTAAGATAATATCAAGATAACAACGAAATTAGAATATACTGTCGAAAATTATTATGACAAAAACACAATTATTTTATTATTTACTTACTGGGATGATTTACTATCAGAATAAATACAAAGATTTATCATTGTATCAATTGTTCGAAACCATATTTTCTAGTAGATGCTGCAGTATATTATTACTATCGGACGCATCCAATCGCGACTTTCCTAGGTCTCGTATATCTGTTGTAAGTTAAACCGGCGCGGCGGAAACACCGCCGAAATCAATTGGCCGTCAGACATTGAAACAGGTAATATATCAGACGTCGGATTATCGATGTAATAAAAGAGCGCGACGGAAAAACGGAGTACGGTAAAAAAACGCGACAAGAGAAATATCTTAAGAGTACGGAGAGAGACGACGACGTTTGGTTCCCGTCGCAGCATCATCCGCGCACTTTTCGCCCTGCGGCGGATGTCGACTTTTGTCTGCCTCCACGATGTTTGATTCCATTTGATGAGAAACGAGTATAAAGGAAAGCTAGCAATAGTATTGCCTTTTTTTTTAACCATTTTCCCTTTGTTTGACTTTATTATTTTCTGCATGACTATTGTCACTCTATATATAATAAACGTGAAAATTAACTATTACATAAGAAATTCCGAGAAGCTTTTGTTAATTAAGCCTGTCTACAAGGAAATAGGAATTTTTTTATGGTAGGCCAACTATAATTCTGACTAATTTTAATGTTATTCACAAGTTATTAAAAATGTTACATAACATTTTCTGTAGTATTTGCAATGGTAACGAAACCATACCACAGTGCATATTAAACTTGCATAAAAACAATAACGATCCATGTCAAAAGTAATGAAATAAACTAATAATGTTCTATCTCTCCGTTTCGATGGTGCACAGTTCGCGGAGAACAATTTCAAATTTATATACAGGCGCACTGGTTTCATATAATTATAACGTTTAAATGTTTGTGTCGTCAAGCGTTTCGTGTTTGAACGCTGTGTTGTGTGGATCAATTCAATATAATTCAGTCCGAGTTCGAACGCGAATGTGGGCCAAACAAACCGGTTTGCTTCATACACGCGAATAAAATAAACAAAGACGTGCTCGCCTGTGCCATCGTGTTAACGTTTATGCCAACCAAGATAAATCGTTTTAAAGCGAAAAACGTAACGCAGCGACGAAATTGAATCGGGACCCAATACGAGTTGATACGGAAAATTAAATTTTTCATCCCCCTTTGTATTATCGGTCATGCGCCGCATTTTCACTTAATTTGTAAATGAAATATGCTTTAAATTGATTGTCGCGCAATATTAATTCCGAATAACGTTACACTGTAGATGGATTAAATGCTTATGCGTAATCATATTTTTATAAATATGATTTAGAAACCAGCCTTGAATTGAAATGTATTCTAGTAATTTGATAAGCAAACTGTAACGTTTGTATAAACTCGTAATATTTATAAAATCAGATTGACAAGACACGATTATATTTTTTAATATTTCGTACATGTATACTTTGTATTAATTATTGATTCACGTGCACCGTGTGCACAATGAAGCCGAACGAATTTCGGTATATACAAGATACACATGCAAGCAACTTATCTCGAAATTAAGTATACATGGTGATGGTACCTGCAATGAAAGTGAATAGAGAAACCTTTGATCGCGGATTTGTTTGACAGGGCGATAACATTCGAGATTCCTTTGAGAACGAGACCGAATCGAACGCGACGAGGGTCGGGGTTCATTAGAAGCCAATTATTTTTGTTCAATCTGGCGCGGCGTGGAAGCTGAGGAAGCTTTTCGAGTTTCTAATAATTCGACGAAACGGCACCGAAGCTGCTCTCGATATTTAGCTGACATGGAAGATAAATGTTTAAGTAGAATCGGATCGATACTCCTCGCGGCGAGGCTCCCGCGCGTTTTAATCAAATCGCGAAAATTATTTGCCGAGATCAAATCGGTTTTCCTTTAATACGTGTTGAAATTTATTCAACGTTATTAGTGCTTTTGATACCTTAATTTAATTGTAATTCGATAGCTTTAATAGATGGTGAATATTTCAATAAATATTGCAACATTTTTTTTAAACAATTCTGAAAATTTCAAGCTCATATATTTTCAAGATATGTATTATATAATATAACTCCATACATCGCGTTCCACAGAATTCGTTTGGAACAATTTCATTTTATTTTTTAATTATAATCCGAAGTAATTGGAATATCTGACGTATGGTAACAACAATGACAACGTTTCAGCAGCGTGAAAACGTTAACAACGTTTATGGAAATAAAGTCTGGACCGCAGGGGAAATTTATAGTTTACTACTTGGAGCGCGGCATGATAAATAATCCGAAAATTTTGTGCGAATTAATTGGTAGAAAATGTATCAGTCGTCGGAAGATATTTATCGCAGAGCCCCGTTCGCCGACTAATTGTTCCTTCTTTTCAACGCGATCATGAATCACTGTCAACTGTAAACGGTTCCGGGATTTTCTGTCTCCTGCAGCCAAAGCAAGCCAGCCCCCGATTCCGTCCGATATCTCATTTACGGTGAGACCGTTTCATTTTTCGTTATCGAAAGAAATATATGGGGGCGGAACGAAATTCTCTCCAAAAGAAACTCCGCGAAAACTCGGACGCCAGCTCTGATTTATATCTTCAGTGTACACGTTGAATTAACAGGGATCGTTCGCGGCGCGATATCTTGGAAAAGCGTTACGCGTAAGAACACGGTAGACAGTTATCGCTGTCACGTTTTCGAGTAAAAACGCGAGCCATCTGCTCCTACGCTACGTTTCAATTTTTAGCAGAGTAAACAGTTTTTTTATCGCGACCGGGGAACGATGTCTTTCACAGCGTGTGACGACGAGGAAATAGAACTTTTTCGCGCGTCGTCGAAAAGAGAGAAATTTTCTAAAGGACTCCTGAATTTCCATCTGAAAGACGCGAACCTATACGATTCAGTTCGCGAATACCCTTGTAGCCTTTTCACTATGCACTTTTGATAATTTGATGAACAATCACGTATCTAGTAGAGAAAATGAATCCCATTTTCCAACTTGTTGAAAATAAAGAAACGTGACTTAAAATTATTTGTTAAAATTATTCTGATAATAATTAGTATGCCATACTTTTCTATTGTCAAAGCTTTCTGTCCGCTTGTATAAACCAACGATGAGATATTCAACGTTCGAAGCTACGCGACCATTTCCACGAGCAGACGTAAATCTACGCGCACCGTTGATTGTATCGGATCGGAGGTTAAAAAAGTGATCGGTACCGTTTAAAGCAGCCAGTGTTTATTTAACGGCAAACGATTTTCGCCCACGGCCTAAAACGATCGATCGAAAATCTCCCTCCCAGTAACGCCGATGGATGAGTGAGATCGGAAAGTCGATTTGCTTGGTCGGCCGCTGCCGGCCGATGTTTTATACCTCGCGGCGACGTCGTCGCGCCGGGAAAATGGTAAAGTTATTACCAGTCCCGGCAGACAGAGGGGCACAGCTGGCAACTCTTTTCAAGGCACACGAGAGCGGAGCGAGGGCGAAAGCGAAGCCGAACGAAAAATGGTGCAACAAAAACAGCAGGTTGACGAATGTGATTCGCCGCGGGAAACGACGCGACCATTTCCGGGAAAATTACGCCACTAACTACGCAACCCCTTGAGAGGTGGTCGCAACGGCATCGATCCTGCCCTCCGGGATCCGTCCACCATGTATCGCATCGACATACTGCTTTTCGCAATCGTGTAATTTACGATTTCTCTCATGCAAGCGTGTTACCGATGTACTCGACAATTTTTAGATATCTAACGAACCAAGGATTGCGACTACATAAAGTCCAGTTCGTATTAATGGGTGAAAATAAAAGATATGTAAACATGAACAAAACCTTGAATTATTGTGTATGATCCTTTATGAAGAAAATAATTTTTGGCTAGCCTTGTCGTCTGAAGAAAATTGGTATAAAAAAATGTATCGAAAAACTGATAGAGTATTTGTAGGCTTACAATATAAAAATGTCTATTCTTGACCCGTATATTTGTTACAATTCTACAGCAAACATTTGATATCGTTTTATGATGTGTATACGTAGTCTGGATTTCTAATTTCATATGGACTATGTATACTGGGAAACGATTCCGTCTTCCTACTCGGCATGTTTGATGTTATGTGGCAATTATTCGTGTTTTTGTCGGCGCGCTTTCCACCCGAAGGAATCGAATATTCCCTAGAAGATTGATAGCGCCGTTTCCTTTCTAATTTATTTGCGTTTGGTTCTTCGTGTAACTCGCAGTTGCCTGCGGGCATCCATGCGTTATTTATTGTACAAGAAAATTCGTATCGAGAAGCAAAATGCAATTTCAAATTGGTAGAGACAGATATGCATTAACATGAGAAACGTTTCATACATATGTTTTACGCTTCAATTATAATATGAAATAGCGAGAATTTGCATTACGACGTTACATTTTGTTAACGTGCTGCAGGCATTATCAACAATTATGAATTTTATTGGTTAATTATCGTCCGTGGTTGCTTTTTAAAATTTCGGTACTTCCATCTCATGCAGATTGTACCATGAAATTCTGGTACCGTAATAAAACATGCGGATTGAGCTAAAAGGTATTGTAAAAGGTTGATAATGAACGCAATATGAACGTTGTTTCAAGAATGTTTTCCGATACAGATCGCGTGGACAATTTCGCGAGCGAATAATCTAACCGGTTACGTGGTAATAAATTTCGAGAAGTACAATCGTAACGCGTTTCCTTTCTCATTACGGATTCCAATTGGACAAGTTACACAAAAATTATACAAGTAATTTCCATCGCGTTAATTAAATGCAAATATGGAAGCGAGAGGAGATCGCAGAAGGGCAAAAATAACCCAGAACAAAAGCTTTGTCCATGCATTTCCGAACGCCAGCGTGTAACATGCACCTTTACTCGAAGCATGCTTTTCACGACGGCGAGAATGTGCCGGGACTGGACATTAAAAGCATTTTATCTCATTACAACTCGTAGATACTGTACGAAAAATCCATTAAACCGGTGCCAGGGCGATCGAAAAATAAATCACCGAAGAAACATCCCCCCCCGGCTAAATCCACCGTGAAATCCAGTGGGTATTAACAAATCAGGAAAGTACTTTTCTGGGCCTTCCCTTTTTCACTCTACGGGCTTAAGAGAATTTAGGAACCGGTCGACGTCATTCCGCGTGCTCGTACCCGACGCTTAACTATAAGTTACTAACCTTACACGATGCGGTGCTTGCTTCCTCCTCGGAATCCTGTCTCTCCTCTCACCGGTTCGCCCGTGTTCGTTTACTGGTTACGTTTCCTCGAGACCTGTTTCGACGGACACGTTTAGTTGAAATGAACGGTAAAAAGAAATTAGAGAGAATCTAGCAATACCATCTGATCTACTCCAAGTTTAGAAGCATTTTGTGTAATGTACTTCTTGTATCGCTAAGAATAAGAAACGATGTCAGTTCTTAATTCATCTTTTGACAAATGTTATGTGTACAAAAAGGTCCCGTGGTTTGCAATGGAAGAAAAAGCATGTTCCTTAGAAAACTTCGGGAGCCTCGGACAATAGGGAAACACACTTTACGATCAACTTCTGGTAGACGCTCTCCCGTAGAATCCTTTGCTTAAGAGGCTAAAGAAACAAACTAACAGGCAACGTCGGTGGCCGAGTCGAAGAGCAAAGAACACTCGTTCCACAGATTACGGGGTTCGAGTCAGAGGGATGTAAACGTTATCCCGGGGTCTCTATCTTTCCCTCGTTCCTTTGCCTACAATTTCCGGTTTCTTTGTCCGCGCAGTTCTGCCTCCGGCTTCCTTTCTCGTTCATTTCGTAGCGAGCAACGTTGAGGGGGAAAATGTGCCGAAACCTTAACTTCATTATACCCGGGCGCTTTAATTTTAGCGGTCCGCGCACGCGGAGCGCTTTTTGGGGGAGGAAAAGGACGGCGCAACGGGGCAACGAAAGGAGGACGAAATACGAGCATCACGGTAACGAGTGTTGTTGCGTACAAAGTACCCCGTGCTACTGCCGTTCCTGCAGCCACTGCTACTGCTACTGCCAATGCTACTGCCACTGCCACTGGCCTCGGCCCGGACAGAAAGAGCAGGGAAATTCGAATTACCGACCCACTCTCTGGTTCCTCCGACGCTTTTCACGCTGGAACCGTGGATTGCGAAATGCATGTTCTTTAAATAAACTCGTCGCTCTGATGAACTAAGATCTTGAAATTTTAAGCAGAGAGTTCCGTTTATATACGTGAATATAAATGATGCAACGTTGCCAATTTACGCAATTTCGTCGAGGAACTGACTACTTATTAAATAAATTTGTATGCCTCCGCACTGTTTGGCATGCCATTGAAGTTTAGTAATGGTAACAGTAGCAGATGCAGAAAATCACAGCAGATAATAGTAAAGAGATATTCAACGAAGAATGGCGAAGATGAATTTGCCAGGAAACTGTATTAAATCTTCTTGAATACTGATAACAATATGATTTGTTTTAGAAATTCGTGGTGAAGATCACTCAGGCTAGATGAGCCTAGTTTATAATTTAAACTCGCTTTCCCGTAGGACGTCTTGGGTTTACGTCGGCGTTAATTTTTAAACAACCAAAATGAAACTGTGCAACAAAATTTTTACCTTCCCGACCCGATCTCCCGAGGATGAAGCGATATAAAAAGGTGAGCGAGGGAGTGAATCGACCCAAATGGCTAAGGTTAACGATCTCAACAATATTTCTTGTTATTACTGCGCCAGCTACGGTGGAAATGAACGTGCAAAGAAAATATACGAGTATCGGGTTAAATTTCTTCGTTATTTCATTCCATTCTTATTTTCCCTACACGTACATGGCCCTCAATTTATATAACGCGGGAAAAGTACATGAAACGAAACGCTTCTATCTATTTCAATTACACGTAATTCTGAAAACAGTGTTTTCTAGTCGACGTGGTCTATCCAGTATTTTTAACATTGTGAAAATGCAGTAAAATAAATTTTTGGCACAAAGAAGAAAATTTTTTATGAGATACGATAATGAAATCACATGATGGTTTATTTTAAAGATAAACGAGTGTAGATGCTTTATACATATGTAATGTAATGTAACACATTAGCCGCGGATGCTTCATAAAATACGTCGATAAGCCTAAAATATAATAGGGGACTAACTTTGAAAAATGTAATATCTGGGATATAGTGAACTTCCAGCCGACCTGCACGAGCTACTATAAAACATCGTTTTATAGCGATCCGTATAGTTCGCGTCAATATCTATACGTTGACAAAATAGTGTATTACTGCCGTGAATATACTGTGGCGATATAGAAGAATCATAGACAGTGTCAATGAGAAAAAATGGTAGTATCAAAAAATATGTTTCATAGTGAGCAGCGAATGAAAATTGAAAAGATCAGAAGTATCGAAATTCTGCTGAAGCATGTACATATGTACGTACATGTATATGAACAATCTTTGGCAGAAAATATCGTACGGTGAGAAATTCTGTTATCTACTAGAAATGGTAAACTCGGTCTGGTTTACTCTTTGTGGATAACAGAGAATTTCCACCTTTGGCCACTGTGCATTCGTGTAATAAAATGACGACATGGTGATTCCGTGCCCGTGCATTTTACTACATACTTTTCGCATCGTATAAAACCGTGCCATTCATTATACATTCATTCTAATTTTCACATTAATTTTTACTCAAGGATGAACTTTTTTAACTTGAGAATTATCTACTGCGACGATAAAATTGAAGTCATGTACGAAAATTCACATGCATGAAATATTCATCTCTACGTTACATTTAGTACATTGTACGTACATTGAGCTTGTTATACAAACGCATCGCGAGAGAAAAGATAACGAAACAAAAATATTTTTCCCGCGGTGCAGTGTTCAAAAAGGTACGACGGTAAGGTTTCGGCTCGGGAGCTACACAAAAAGACAAAACCGCCCCCAGTCCGGCGCCGAGGATTGCAAATTACATTCTAGGATGTCATCACGCATACGAACACTTCAATGAAAAGAATGGCCTTTGAGCACACAATAAAAAGGGTCATAGAGGCCGTGACTGCGTTTACACGACGACGTTATTACGACGTCGCTACAAAAGGGAGGGTGGCAATTGGTAGGGGAATTATCGCTATAATATATAATAGTAGTATTATCCTTTCCAATCTGGTTTAAATATCGGCAAAATAAATGATTAATCGCTGTTCCAAATGTGTCGAATATTTTATGACAGTAATATACGATTGCAAAAATCTGATATTGCTCGAAAGAGTACCCGTACTAAAAATTCTGTGGAAATATCTCTTGAAAATTTTTACTTGAAAAAAGTTAATACTTTTTTTTATAAAAACTAAGTAATGTTAAAAACAATGATCAATTTTATGTCAACAAATAAATTATTCAATGACGAGACAATAGACGTTTTTTAATATGTTGCTTGTCATGTTTACTATTAAATTTTAATTGAAAATGTGAATCCTATGTTTACGAACAATTATTACTGAGCAGTTAATTGAAAAGCTTCCCTTCCGGCAAAGCAGGAAGAGAAAATACATGAAAATTTTCTCATCGACCGGTAGCGTACACGGAATCGTTTTTTATTCCTGATATAATACATGGAACTCTTTACCAGGTACCAACTCGTTATATTTTCCATTACATGATCCATAAAGCTCCTGTGTGACCAGCAGTTCGTTTTATGAGGATGAGCTACATAAAACGAGAAAATGTTCCAGCAACGTGGTCGTTCCTTTTTGTCTTTCAAAGAGAACCTCGAGTGTTAGAGCGGGCCACGGTAGCTAGGTATATTCTAATTATGAGAATAAATCATACCAAATGGCTGGTAAAAAAGAAGGAGAGACGGGTACGTACACCTGCAGCATGGAAATTAAACAAAACGCGGTTTTAATTACCAAGAAAACTTTAAACAAGATGATATTCTAACTGTTTTTGCGAATAGAGTGACGCGATGAAACAGAAGACTCGGAAGTCCTTTTCAGTTCGCTACGTATTTAGAAGTACTGATTTAATTTGTGATTTAGAGATAAAAGGAGGCAGTAACAGTTAACAATTTGCGAGAACTATTGTACATACACAGCAGCTGTGAATAAACTATTAACAGTTGTCTAAATGGATTTCTATTGAAATCAATTTCCTCTATTTCGAATCTAATTTATCGTAAAAATGAATAATTCTGATTAATAAATTAGTAGAAATGAATCTTAGAATTTTCGCGGTCCTTGACCAAATATGATCGAAAGCAGCGGTCATGCATTATTTTATTCGGTAAAACTATCGAATCGGAAACCGAAAACATAACATGAAGTAGATAATGTTCATGTATTTATGTACAATATTCCCGATATATCTCATAATGAAACGTGACTCGGTTTTCCCTATGCAAATTTCGAACGCAGTTTCTATCTCTTACAACGCAATACGTACATCACAATAATCTTCCGTTTCTGAATCATGCCCGAGAGTCAAGGAAAAGAACTCTTGGATGCGAAAATACTGACCCTTATTTCCCGCAATTACGTCCCGAATTATTCTCTCACGGGGCAGCATCGTGGAATTACAACGCAAATTAAATTCTTAATTAGAAAAAAGTTTTAGGAAGCGACAGAGAGAGAGATATCCTTCTTGCGTTATAACAGCACAGTGTAGTGCGTGAAAATTTCTTGCAATTGCTGGACTCTGAGGTAGCACCAGTTTCATTCATCTTATTCAAGTAATAAGCATAATTTTAAAGTTGCACAAGAACATCGTACATTAATAGAATAGTAAATTTGATGTAAATTTCTGAAAACTCTCTGATCTCATCTCTGATAATAATTAATGTGAGAAATCAAGAAAAAATTATTGAACAGCTCAGATTATGGACACTAAATATTTTAACGTATCGAGTGTGCTTATAAAGTATTAGCATTCTAGATTTTGGACAACCAAGACTAAAGCGATGGATAACTAAAATTTGGACCTTAAGCACCATAAATGAAGATACACAGTATTTTATTAATTTGATGGATTTCATTTATCTACTTATTTCTCCTAATGCTTCGTTAAAAATTGAAGCAACGAGTCCGAATTTCAAGAAGGTAACTTTTATGCTACGTTCCCAACCAGTTAGAATTCCATTACTTAGCGCGAGCCATATCGTTGCATTTAGGAGAACTCCGCAACGATGCTAGTAGTAGCGGTAGCAGTCAACGCTTATTAATTTATAACAGTGAATTTACATCGTTGGAAGGCAATCCCGGCAACGTCGTCTGCGATTATTAATGTTGACGCGTTCAATTTCGACGAGCGATTAATCTGTTGTTTCGGAAATCTTCAACTATAGTATATTCTCGCTTAACGAGTACGCGATCCATGTATTCTAATAAGAAGGTTACAGCCTTCTTCGGGTTACCCTGTTAAATTAATATTAGGTAACTGATTAATGGTGACTATCAACAAGCTCACAATTAGCCTAATAGTTAATAATTCACTCAAGATACTGTATACGGTGCAGTTTCATTCTGGCGGATCAATTACATGATTTATGAGAGATTCCTTTTCAGAACTACACAAGGAAACTAGACCCAATCTCAGATTATAACAATTTGACAAACATAAATTGCATGAAATCAAATATTACGTACTACTCATAATTTATTTTTTAAGCATAGTCCGTGATAGTACCATCGTTACTATAAACTTGATCGGATCAAATAAAATATAGTAATAAGGGGTAACGATGCATGAAAACGTATTAGAGAATATCAGGAACAGTTCTGCGGACATTTTTCAAAGTCTTCAAAAGACAGACAAATACGACTGCGTCGCGTGGTATATTTCGGTAAGCTTAAGAGAAAATCCGGAGCGCAATCGTCTTCCCAGGGCAACAAAGGCGAGCCAGAGAATTGTATCGGTCAATACGAGCCACGCAGTTGCAGTCGGCGGAACCGCGGCGCCGCGGGCGACCCCCGTGGAATTTCAGGCTAATGCCATTCATTTGGAATACCCGCTCCCCGATAGTCGAGGGTGCGTGCGTGCGTGCGTGCTAGCTAGGTGGGTCCGATTTTCCTCTATTGGTCATTTTCCGTCGCGTGCAACTCGTTTTTCCAGAGAGAAGAGCGAGCTTGAAAATTCTACCGAAAATATTCCCGATGCTTTTGACGTAGGTACGCGCGCGCGATATTTTATTTGTGACAGAAATATTCAAAAATTGAATACGAAAACAGATATCGAAGCGTATCGACGTGAAATGTTATGCTTTAGCCTCGTGCAGCAAACTTCATTCGTTGTTTAACTTGATTACGCCTGTGGCTTCCTCGTCGGTTAAAACTATTGACTGACGTTGAAACTATTTTATGATATTGTAAGGAAAAATTTTAGTAGAGATTGAGATGAAAGAATGAGGATGAACAACAAATTGAAGCTACATTTTATTACACGTAATATATTTTATAGCATGAGCAGAGCAGGAAATCAGCTAATGAAGAAATACGAAATAAACAATAACGTAACGATGAGATCGAAATACTCAAAATGCAGGATCCATAATGTATTGCACAGAGGGAGATGAATAAAAGCACCATTTTTCGTAGATTCTCTTATCGCGTACCTTTTTCGGTCTCTTGGGAGCATAGACATTTTTATTTATTTCGCCAAGAAAAAAAATAAAAACCTCACTCGTGAGAACAGCGTGTCCCTCAGGAACTGTGATGATAAATACTAGGCATTACTCTCTAGGAATGCTGGATGCAAGCTATTCTCTTAGGTCCTCTCATCGTGCGAAGAAAAACAGTAACATTTACAACTTTTGCTGGGAATCGAAATTCTGATAAGGAGAGGAGTTTGCTTCATCAGGCAAAAAGATTCAAGACTTATTTCGTTCACACCACACAATTTTTCAATAAAATGAAATAATTTCAACTTCACAATTTTATCAAAGTAATGCCTTTAGTTTTTGACTTATAATTAGTACTGATATAGTCGTCGTCATTTAATACAATTAATTTTTTTTGCAAAGAATACAGATTAAATCTGCTGATGTTGGCAAAAAAAATCTTTAAAAAGGAAATTACATTTGACGATTGAGATAAATAATTTTATAAGAAACTCTAAATCTAATAAAAGGATTCTTTAGCAGAAGAAAGGCTTCGCGCCGTGGTACGCTTATTGACATCGTAATCAATGTAAAAACTTTTCTCCGCGAGGGGAATCTCGTTTTTCCCAATGAGAAAATACGCGTGCGCGGGATTGCAAAAATTTTCCTCAACGCCGAATCCCGTAAATTTCGGAAGCTATTAAGTTTATCGGGAAGCTGGGTAAGAAGCTCGAAAAGTTTTATAAATGGTGGAGAACCATTTGAACGGTCGGCCGATGGGTCTCTCTCGATGAGATCTACGAAAAAAGCTCGTCTTTCATTTCGCTTAATTCTTCGGGTCTCCGATCCGCGTGTGCCGAATGGGAGAGTAAAAGGAACCCGATCGATATATCGTAATAGAAAACGATTCATCCGTCTCATCGGCGTCTATCCTCTCTATCTACGATCGCCGTCGATTTTATTTAGTACCGAGACGTATAGAAGTCTCAATGAGACCGTTCCAATTCGAAAAATTCAAGTACACTTCACCGATCAGATAACGAAGCGCTACAATTTGTCTAGGCAACTCGAAGAGTAAGTTCTAAAACTAGAATTAATATCGATACGAATTAATATTGGAAAATCTGCATTCAAATGCAGAACTGCATTATACTGCAGCGCCCTGCTTTACCCTGAGCATTCTACTGAGTAGTATTAATAATTAGCAAATCGCATATTACTTATTAATAATTAGTTAATTCGTAGCACCGGCAGCGTATTGATGTATGTACTGATATTTGCAATAATTAGATTATTAATCCGAAACATCGTGCTGTTAGAAAATAAATAATACTGTGTTCCATGTATTAATACACGTTCAAGTACATAATGTTCTAATTTCTTTGTTTCACGAGTTCTACATAGACGCCAATTCATTTATCCATTTTTAAAAATAATTCACAATTAAGTAATGAGTCACGCGAAGCTTCATTGTGCCATTTATTCTCAATTTTCATGACAAACATTAACCACAGTTTAATAAAACAAGAATTGTTACAACGAAATCGGTACCACTATCCGCACTAATATCAGATTTTCAATCCAAGAATCTTCTGAATTTTGAATACAGTGACCATCCACAATGTGTTAATCAAATAATCAAACTTCACGAACTATCAAGCTTGGCAAATCGCATTCGCAATGCTAACCGTGGACGAGAGTAAGGGTGAACGGTATTTCTTCAGCCGCTTCGTCCTATTTCGCGATTTTATGGCAGATCTTCTTTTACTTCCCAACACCGCGATTTTACGTGGCAATGGTAGCTTGGAGAATCTCAGAGCGACGCGATTTGCGCGATCGATTTCGTCCCCGACCGGAAGGAAATAGTGACCCCGATATTTTTTCAATATACCGAACTCCACGCCTTTTTTCAATGCTGCTTTTACCTATTTGATCGTTAATTAAGTATTACGATCGGTTAACAATAAATGAAATCAGAAAACTGAATCATTCCTTAAATCTAGGAAATATATGTTTAACTGCTGTTTAATAATTCATTTCTTTGTCACTGAACTGCACAATTTCAGATATACGAGTACAATAATGTAGTACGGTTTTTCATTAGACTTTATCATATTCTAATTAAATGTATGTATATTTGGACAGCCACCAACCATTATATTTCCTTTGTTGAGAATCTGAATGTAGAATACACTGCATGCAATATTTAATTTCTATATTCTCTACCATAAATTTTTACTTTCACGAAACACCTTATTATTTGGATATATAAAATGCAGCCAGCCAGATTCGTTGATACGGGAGAGAAACTGAACGGTAAATAACAAACGCGATTGGTAAAATACCCATTGCCGATGCGACTCTGAGTTTTCGAATTATGAAACGTATTAAATTTCGGAGAACGAATTAAATTCAAATTTATGACGCAGAAATTTGTGTGGTCTCCTCTAATTTCGGCCGGATAAAGTAAAATTCACGTATATACGTGTATAGAGAGCGCGTAAAACATAGAGATATACATAGAGAATGCCCAGTCATAATTCTCCCGTCGCGATACAGCATTTATTCATCCCGGCAACCATTATTCAAATAATCCCGATTCGACCAAAAGCTGTGAAGCTTATAACTTTAAATTGTATCAGAATTATACGTCCGAGTCTTGGGCCTGCTGTCCTGAGCGGCGATTATTATTAGATTCTACACGTTTATATTAATTCACATTTTCCTAAAATCAAATACAAAAATGTAATGTGAACAAGAATAGTCTAGTGTAATATATACTGTGTTACTACAATGTGTAGTTTGGTTTAGACTCTCATTTCAACAACCAAGGAAGCGACTCACTCGTCGTTTAACCTTCATGTCGGCCATATCCGACGTGTAACTGATATAATCTATGATCTTGCTCGGGGTTGGTCCCTTCGTCTCGCCAAGATCTTGTATGGCGGATACGATCAGCGCTGCGATTTTCGTCGGCCAGATCTTTCTCAACTTCTTCTTCGTCGGCTTTCTTCTAACCTTGCCCGTCTTACGAGACATCCTCGCTTCCTCTCGTCGATTAATCTCGAACGACGAATGCGAAAGGTGGTCGCGCAATCGCGGAGTTGCATACATGAACTTTTTACAAACGTCCCCAGCAATTGCCAAACATTGCGGAATACGAAAAATTTATCTGCTTGCGGATACCGGGAATAACATTGTTTGCATGCTCGCTCGATTGTTTCAACGCGAACAAACTGAAGTTGCTGATGCCACTGTTAATAGCAAAAATTGCAACAAAACACTAAATAAATACACGGATATATGAGCCAATGAGGAAGCAAATACTAATTCATAATTTTAATCGAAATAAAAATATGCTATATGGTAGGTTTATAAAATCTCTATGAGAAACTTTACCTTCATTTTAATAGTTTTCATCATCTTTTAGTAATCATAATCGTAATCGTAATTTATAATAAATAAGTGATAGGAAAATCGAATTAACTAATTGATTTTAAAAATGAATTGACATCATATTTGAAAATTTCCATGTTCTACCTGCGACTCGATACCAAATTATAAATAATAATCGTCAGTTTGGCGCAAACAAGTTGTAATTACTGAAAACTACGAACCCACGCGCGTCACCCTTATCGATCCGACTAAATAAGCATTTCGATACTAATGAAAGGCACGGTTTAATAGTAATTATCAGAGGCGAACACAATGAGCGATAATTAGCGACAACAGAAGTATGGCACGTGTTCGGGAATGAATTGCCGCATGACCAACACGTAGACGGTTACGTTCCCGCAATTAATCGAAATTCCGAACAGACTTTTGAACCGTATCTCCGAATCCACATTGTTGTTTTCCCTCGGTCGACATGGTTTCCACCGCACTAATGATAAGGATTAGAGGCTTTAGAAATCATTTAACAAAGAACCGAACGTGCGTTTGACACGTGCAAACTAATACAGTTCGTTTAACACAAATAAATCGGATACGTAATCAATTACTTTAGTTTTTGAACTGTGGGTCAGGATTATCTTCAATTGTACTAATATTAATGCTGTGAGTTCTGGAACTCCTCTTGAAATTATTGGATAATTCCATACCGAATCGAGACGTAATACATTACACCACGGCTTACCATAGCTCAGATTCCAGGTAAACACGAGACGCTGCTCAATTTCGATTGTTCATTAGCAATTCCGGAGGCAGATAAGCCTAACTACTACTGCGCCTGGGACGACGTCGCGCAGGATCTCGAGAACTCGGCGAAGGACATTCAGGTCGAACCTCATGAAGAATTCAAGTCCAACCGGGGTAGTCCAGAAACGGGTGGAGCAACGAAACTAGTTTCCGGTTGTCAGTATCTTATCTAAAAGACGGGAGAAAACCCACAGGGAAAACGTCGCGGTTCGTTAATACTTTAATTTTCCTGCGCTACAGTTTTCCTTTGTGACACGGGTCACCCCTGACAAATGAAACTCCGTCGCAGTCGACGACGTACCGTGTTCTCAACTTTTCCTCTGGTTCTTCGCAGCGGTAGCTTAATTGTTTGCTTGCCGAATTGTTGTTAGTTAAAGTGGAAAGTTGCTGATAACGGGCCGGCGAGAAAGGGAAAACGAGAGAGGAAACGCCGAAGACGTAAAGAAGGAAGAGGGTGAAACGCGAGTTTGAAAGCAGGTAGAAAGAGGAAGGAAGAGAAGCATTAAGTGAATGGATTTTCACCGCGGTTGAATAGAACCTGCCAACCGAAGTGCTAGATCACCCAGCCTGATCGTGCTTGATCATCCGGAGAAAATACTCGGCGAAGTGTTTCGGATGTAAAAAGAAAAGCTTCTCAAACCGCTTAATTTGAGGTCGTAGATAACATTTTAAGCGAAGAGAGAATTTCTGATTAGATCTTTCAAAGTTTTCAGTACGATGCACAATGCCTTAATTCAAACTAATACTA
>NW_017176451.1:343320-370489 GCF_001652005.2 Ceratina calcarata | reverse complement strand
TTCATTTAATATCATTTCGCTAACGCGAATAATATTCATAAAAGTCAAACAACCTTAAAACTGAAAAGAAGGATAGTAAATGTATAGAATCTGGGTGAACGAGAAATGACAAAGAAGAATCAGGTCTTAATTTCGCGATTCATAAAGATGATACAAGAGCTCATTATCTGACAATGATTCTGTCCTCGCTGTGTGTGTATTCGCACGTTCGTTCAGCGGGCTGAATGCCAGATAGGAGGAAGCTACGAAATTTTTCTTCACCGCGCCATAATTTCGTAGAACCCTAACATCTAACCTAACCGAACCTTAACCGACCGCATCGTTCAACCTACCCCTCCGAGCGTTCGTTCTGAACGCTTGCCAGGACGGTATACGAAGGAACGTAATAGGATCCGATTAGAACATCGTCTGGCACAGGATTTAACGCACCCTCTTTGCAAAAATGCAGATATTTATACATGAATACATGAATCTGTCGTTACCTTCATGATTTTTATATAATTATTTAATAGTTTTATTATTTTATGTATAAATGTAAATTTTAGCCCGTCACGATTATAAAGCACTGTCTTCATAATCGTTTATATAAGTTCAAAAGTATTTTATTATCGATATTGCTTCTATAAAAATTAAAACGAGATCCGGAAAAACTTGAGAATTTAAGGATTGGAGAGGTCGTATTCTAAAAAGAATGACTTAGCGCACTTAAGTTCTGATTAAACGAAGATTAATAAAATGACGATGAAATGTAATTGTTACAATCTCGAAGTCGCTTAGTAAATCTAGTGCGACGATCCGTGCCCGTCGTAATCTACGCGCGAATCACAGACGGCGGTGATGTACGATTGTTATGGTATTATCGCGAGTACAACCATTAGCCGCGGATCAATTGCGTTCGAGTAAGTCCGATCGGTGATTACGAGCTCACGTGGAAACTACGCAATACTCCGGTATGATCCGACGGAATGCCAGTAATTCCCAGGATGCGCGCCTCCATCGTTCCACTCTGCATACTGGCCGAGTGTTCGGATTCGCAAGTCTCTATTTCGTTCCCGTTTCCTACGGATCGATTACTTTCTAGTTTCGCGTTACCTATTCGACGATACACCATCACCGTTATAAGCACGAGAGAATTTTCCTACTTCAGATTTAATCTGTAATCACGAGTAGCTGGAACATCATTTTTGTTATGCTGAATGCAAACATAAAATCCATAGAAAGTTTAATACGTTAGTGATTCGAGGTGCATCTCATTCGATTATAAGAATTTTATCATCATAGTTGCATTAATCTTAGAACCGTAACGAACGACAAAAACCTGAATATATCGAATCTTATTCGCAGTTCATGTTATTTTGTCTAAATAGTTTCAAATTTATGTAGTTTATGCAGGTCCATGCACTACTATAAAGCACGAAGATCAACAATTTCCTGAATCAAAGTGGCGATTAATTATCAATTACGATCTTAATCAATGCGGATACAGGATGTACACCTTGTACATACTAGTAACGATACAGGGAAGTTACAATGACCCGATGTATTTGTATTGAATTACGTCACATCCGTTTCTCGGTTCGGTCTAAACGTAACCGGTGGAGAGCCACTTATAGCGGATACAAGTGCCATTGTGTACGCCGAGTAAATAAGTTCAAAGAAACGGAAGCTGTAGGTTCTACAGCGCTACAGGTCAACGTTACGACCGACGCAGCAAGAAAGGCTATTGTGGGTAACGTCAACAAGCCGTGGCAGCAACCTTGTATATCGCGTGATTCAATTATCGCGCGCCGCCGCCCCGTGGAAGACGCTTTTCATTTTTCCGCAACCCCTGACATCGTTGACTTCAACCTTTCCCAACCGAATGCATGAATCACGCATGAGAAGCGCAAAATGAAAGAACATGAGGAATCTCGCAACCGTAGTATTACCTTAGTTTTCATCGTATCTCTCGTACGATAATATATTTAATTCTGGTCTAAGTGGGGCGTTCTATTTGGAATTTGGAAATACTGTCTAATGTGCTCAGCGCGGATTTAGACAGATATAATCCAATTAAAATGCAATTAAGGATGATTGCGTAAGCATCAAGCTTGGATCTCATCTTCATTTGTTCCAACTGTTTAACGACTTGAGCTATAAAAGGAAAATGCTCGAAGTTTGTAAAAAAATCTTTGTTCCATCTTTGCTGTTAAACCGTTACGAAAAACTTAACACACGTTTCCTCTCCTTAATTTATTAGTTGCCGAGTTTAACTCTAAACAAGATAACGTTGAGAAATTGTCTCTAAATTACTTCTATCTTATCGTCGCGATAAATGAAAAGAGGAGAAAAAAGCGAAAGGTTTTGCATACTGTGTATACAGTTTAAAATCGTAAAAGTTTTTAACGGTGACGGCAGCGCTGGGCAGCGCTGGACAGCTAGCTCGAACATAATTACTCTCTTCAATAATTCATGTTCGCGCATCCGAATAAGCGCATTTACCCCTGCCCGGGAGCATCTGTTTATTCATAGTCCGTGAACGGGTTCCGGTAAATACCGGCTGGACCAATTCGAAGTTTCCAGTGCCCGACATATCGCAGTGACCGATGCCCGCCATGCCGAATCTCACATTAATGGGGTTATGCTGTATGCGTGCGCGCCAGATCATTGGAAAAGCATTGATCAGATTTCGTACCTTTTCACTTTTAGACATTTAGATTATCCGGTTTATGCAAATGGAATTACGATGTTATAAAAAAATTAGAAAACATAATTAAGGATGTCTGTTTTCATTAAATTAAGTCTATATAATTATTGTAGAAGTATAGAGTAGACTATTTGAAAAGCAGCGGTCAGTAGCTCAAGTTTGTTGAAATTCCTATTTGATACTAAAATTCACTGAAAAGTGTACAGAGGAAAAGCTAGATTAATTACATTTTCGCGAATTCACATGTTCTTCACGATTATGTTAATAACTTGAAAGATTCTGAACGCATGCACTAGCGAGATCTGAAAAGCTCGCGTCGCGTTTACGGAGATAACGAGAAACAAAGGAGAGGAAAAAGAGTAAAAGGTGGTGGGATGACCGTTGCATTCGATATGCCAATAATTTTCGGTACGCTGCGTATATCTATTGATATGAGTAAAACGACTAATGTTTGCCTATATCTATCGATAGATAGATGGTATGTATGGGCCAATACCAGGCCGAGAGAGCGGTATCGTCCAAGAGATATCTACATGCGTGTGTCACACACACAAGCAATCTACGTACCTGACTTTCTTAACGATATCTATATGCATGCAGATGCGTCGCGTATAACAGAAAATTATGCAAAAACATGCAAACGTATGTAAAAGTATATAAAAACAGCACCATTGCAAAAATAATATAAAAGAGTGTTGATGTATATAAAACTTTAAAAGAAAACTAAGTGATATAAAATATGCAGGATTTTTACAATCTGCATACAACCTTGTATCTCTACTTATACATAGTTTGAAATATATCTCTGCACTATTTTGAACATTTTTAGTACACCTTACACGTCTCCTATATACGCGTTTCACGAAGCTTCGTTAAATTACAACCGGTCCGTGGATGATTATGCTTTACGGTTTTTATGCCTACAACCGAAGTAATGGAACCCAAATAAGGATTTATTCCGCCCGCTAGATTTTGTGAATTTTAAATTTCAAACTCTGCTTCCGTGAAAACACGAAACACAAAAAGTTTGATCTATCGTTCCGTCTTCTCGCAAAATGTTAACGTCATACGTTATCGTTGATACCAAGCAATTTTTATACGAAACGCAAGATGTAGTGAAGGAGTTATTCGAAATGGACAAATTACGTGACTCACTTTGTATACACGCGGTCGCATGATTTTATCCCCAACAGTTTCACACAGATTTCGGGTCTGAAATAACGAACTGTTAGAAGAAAAGGATTAAACGTCGCAACGATCAGTTAATTGTTCGGCGGACGGACAAAACGCGATGAAAATTTTCTCGCGTGGCCAGCACCTCCCGCGATACTCGTGCCCCGCGGTGCAGCTGGACGCTTGCGAATAATTCAGCCGGCTCGCATAATTAGCCCGGTCCGTTAGATTTAACGAGCGCAATAATGGCCGGCTTCGTTCCACGGCCACTTAGAATATTAAACGATAAAGCACCAACAAAGCTCGTGTACGCCGTCCGATAGGACGCTTGTCGTTTTGATCTTTAATAAATTTTCTCGAAAACATGCTACGCAAGTCTGCGATTTAACAAGTTAACTTCGCGCGAACGAAGATCCTGATCTTTACAAATGGCGAAAACCGAGAATCGTGCTTGCGAATTGGCAAGAAAATTTAATTTCCCTAATCTTTTTTCTGGGAAACATTGCACATGAATCTGATAACAAAGCGTACGTAATATGTTCTAATTCAAGGCATTTTAATCAAATATCTACATTGTATACTACCATTACATTCTATCTCGGCTCTACACACGTCACAATGATTATTCATTTTTTAATAACTTTTCTTAGGAATATTATAATGTTATCATTCCGTGAGAATTTCAAGATAAGCGAACAAGCTCACAGATTTATTGTTATGTGAAGTTCCCCTTTCATCAATCATGTATTATAATACGCTGTTTAAAGTAGCACGCAACAAACGTTCGTTATCGCAACATTTGCTAGGTTTCATTTTAATAAGCCTTTATCGCTTCTTTCACGCCACAAGGCAGACTCGCAAACTGGTGCCACTCCGCGTTTTCTTGTTACTATT
Organism: Ceratina calcarata; assembly: GCF_001652005.2. Taxonomy (NCBI): domain Eukaryota; kingdom Metazoa; phylum Arthropoda; class Insecta; order Hymenoptera; family Apidae; genus Ceratina; species Ceratina calcarata. The sequence goes on along the minus strand of NW_017176451.1, from coordinate 365,736 downwards.
CCGCCAGTATAATACTTAATGTTTAAAGGAATTTCCAGAAGTTCTCCGGGTAGCTACGTGCCTTATCTCGAGGCCGGCCCTCATTTTTTAACTTTGCCCTTGCATCTCTTAGCTCCCATCTACTTGAATAAACTGAACGAACTATTTTAAGCGGAGCAGTTCTGAGAGCGATTTCGGTCAGCTCGCCGCGACGAATAAAGTAACTTTTTAAATAGCAGAAGACCAAGGAAGAATCGGTTTATTTTTTACTTTGCTAAATTATATAATATATGTTATAAAAAGGTTCAAAGTACATTTTTATTCAGGGCTTGCCGTTTTTAAAATCCCGATGCTACAGACTGTAAAATTTAAGAAACGATTCTTCCATTTGTGAAACCGAGTAACTTTTCATGCGGTTCGCGAATGTTCCGGTGTTTCATTCAAATTCTTTTAAGACTTTAATCCCGTTTGTTCCACTGTGACATTTTTTGTACGACCAATTTGGTCCTACAAATAAAGAATAGGGCTTTGTAATTTTAAAAGGAGATTCTGGTTGAAGCAATATAGCCGAGGTTCTCTTTCTTTCTGTACCGTGGGGAGTGAATTGGACTATGCAATTAAATTAGTCTAGAGAAAAACAAAGCCAAACTCTTTTAGTTATAAAACGAAAATTACGAAATGTAAGATACTTATAAGCAAGGAGCATTAATTAAGAATATTAATTATTGTATTATTAAGAAAAAGATAGGGAAAACATAATAATAAAAATGTTGAATTGCTGAAGAGTAGATATCTCTCGTGTTTCTTATTCAGGTTTCATCACTGTTTTTATACTGTTTTATATGATTGCATATGTTTGCCATTTTATACAGGCAGAAGTCAACCTCTCCGATTTCATGATATTCTTCACATGTTGTTGACGAAATGCACATTTATCAATTTTTTTTAGTGCAAACTCATTAGTCGAACGCATGAATATTCTGTTCAGCAATGAGTGTCTCTGCGAAGTAAATCCGGAGTTTCAGATCAGAGCGACAAAGTATCGACAAATCGCGTCGCTCTTCCCATTAACTCGTGTCCCTATTATGCTTGTACGAGTAACATGCGCAATGGTGATAGCATCGCGCGGGATTGAGATTTCCCGCGACCGTTTGCATTTCTATTCTACATATACGTATATGTATGTAGCTAACGCTGCATGCAAATCGCTAGTTGCGTGTCCCTTCAGATATCAGGCTTAAACCTGTTGTGTGTTAATTCGCAACGAACCAGGCGTCTGCGTTTATTAGCCTGTGGAAGTTATCAACGCGGTGATTGCAACTCGCAACTCGTTCCCATTTCTCTCTTTTTCCTTTCTTGACGACCAGATAACAAATAGACGGTCGGTGACATTCTTCAGGTCGCCACACTGTTATCCTTTTCAAAGTATCTTTTTAATTTTAAGTCTCAGGAGTTAACCAATTCAATTTGCAACTCCTTATATTTAGATAAAAAAGAGAACATTATAAAAGTGCTTTTTTTTTATTTTATACAAATTCAATACTTCACGGAGACTGACAACATAAAATTGTCTTGAAGACCAACTAAATCTAGAATTCATAGTTCGTGAAACGGAATTTGAATTCTAAATTCAGCAATTCTTAAATCGACTAGCTAAAACCCAGAGAAAAGCTGCATAATATTTATGCCGCTGGAAATATTTATTTTCGTCTGCAACGGAACGTCGGGCGAAAAATATTCGTGAATCATTTATAGAACGTTCATTTTCTTTTTAAAAAGAGTAGGAGAAAAATATTTGGAACCGCGACTTCGCAGAATTTTTAGAAATATTTCAGCGATGCTTGCCGTAAAGAGAAAATTTTCCTTTGTTTTAAATTTTTAGATTAAGCAAACTATGATAGGAGGAAGCACACGAATTTTTTTCCCGAGGAAAAATTTAAGTGAAGTATTTGAGGTCTCGTGTTAGATGGAGTAAAATATTCACCCCCCATAAAATGTATCATCCTAAAGCGAACGCCGTGCCATGCCTGAAAATTCCTCGCATTCCTTTCAAACAACATCATAATCTGCGACCTCGTAAAATGTCTCGCGTTTAATAAATTTATGGACGACTCTATGCATTTACTGGCAACGTAATTAACTTATCTTTGTGTGATATTTACATGTACGTATCTAAAATAGATAAAAATAGACTTAATTTGAAACTAATTAAAAACTAATTAAAAAAATCTTACAAAAATTATTGGATTTAATACAAATGTTAAGACAAATTGAAGTTCTTATTGATGAGCACGAAACAGGTAAAAAGTAGAATTTTTTAAACCATCGTCAAACAATTCTTTTTACACTTTTTTGAGAAATTCAATCCTGTCCCAGGAAACGTTACTGCGGCTAACGTATCAATTTCAAGTTAGAACAAATTAGATCGACACACGCGAGACTCGGATAAACCCGGCTTCCATTCTTTATTCGCGGTTTGATAGCAGGCCGGCGCTCGATCATCGTAACGACGTTCTCGCGTATCAACCGGTTCAGTCCGGGTATATCTCTGACGGAAACTAATTTGCACGTAACTGCGTGTGCCCGGGCTTATCGAGCCTGCCGGGTTAGCAATAAAAGCCCGATTACGCTTCCTTGAAACTGATATCCCACAATAAGGGAGTCTATCTACGTGGCACGATGTATTATTCAGAACCTTTCTACTTTATTTTCCAACGAAAATAATACGCGTATCATGAAAGTTGAAAGATTGAGAAAGAAATGGATATGATATCTCGACGCTTAAAATAGAATGGCCAAATTAAGAATATTTTATGAAGTAGAAGTAGATCATAACTATTAAACATATAGGACTCAAATAACACATAACATAACGTAAAAAGATTGTTTGCGAAGTGATATAAGTCAACGATCAATGGCCAACAATGAAATTTTTTATTCTTATAATGACTAAATCAAAGAATACGATGTCTTCTATTGAACAAATTTTAAATAGTAACAATAATTCACCGCAAAAACTAATCATAAGATTCAGCGTTAACCACTTTTAGTGATACGAGTCAACGATAAATCGGTCAGTTCAACAAAGGGAAAACTCTGATTAATCGAAACCGTCAATCCTCGCACCAGTTGAAAATGAGGATTCAGTCCTTCCTCGTGGTGAGCCTAAACAGAGAAAGAGAGAGGATCTAATTCGATACTCGGACGTGTTCCTTGCGCGACGACGACAGCGGTGACAGTTCGACGAACAATTTCAACGCACTGGCCGGCACTAATGCCTGGGCCAGTTACGCTACGAATAGATTTGCAAGTGTAAGCCACGAGGCCGTGCGGGAGAAGCCCTGACCAAATACCGGACGAACGAGCACACGACTACTAGTAGGCGAGCAGTTCCCTCATACCCGGCTCTCACTGTCTCACGCGCACACCCTCGCGATTCCACACCGGCTGACTGGAACGACTGGAAGTACTGGCTTGCTCTGGAATTCTCCCGACTCGCGAATATATACCGCCAATTCGAATTCCAGCCAGACCTGGCTGTCGATCGGACCCCGATTATCTGCCGCGGTCCGTTTAGAGGAAATCCGGCCAGTCTGCGGAGATATTGTTACTCCTCTGCTATCGATCAGCCTGACAATCAGGTGATAACTGCGTGTGACGGGGCTGCCCCGAACCGTCCTCATCCCCTAGTTTTCGCCTCGGGTAAAAATCGATCAATCGTCGCGCCAGGCGCATTCGAATGTTCAGATTTTCAACGATTTCATGACTCATGATAACGCTTAGCGTATCTACGTACATTTTGTAATACAAGTTACAAATTCTAGTTATGTAAGTAAAGCTTGTTGCGTACAAAAAAGAATAAGAATTGGCACTTGTAACGATTCTTTACTAACCGGTTATATTGAAGCACGATTTATGTATTTCACATAAACGATATTCTAAGGAACTCGAGAAACGAATAAAATCTACGCACGCATACGAATATTGTTTCAAAGCCTGAGGGGATAAAAAGTAGATACCGGGATCCTGGCAATCTCCGTAGGAAATGAAGCAAAAAAACTAGTAGAATTCAAACATAAAATGTACTCATGTACACGTGCGAATATTATTTCGTTGCGAAAATCCGTGGGCAAATGACACGAAAAAGCATAGAGAGCGGTGAAAAAGCGGAAGGTAGCAGATGCAGAGGAGGAGGATGCGACAAGCCTACGAGCGGAGAAGACCTATCTGTCTACGGTGGCAAAAAGTTTCTTCATTTGTCGTCCACCCCTGCACGGTCCCGGTTCTCCGTGTCCGATTCGAGGAAGCGAAAGTTCGAAAAAGTCCGGTTCCGGCTACACGGCTCGTAACACGTGTCCACCGATGTCCAACTTTTTCCATGATACGCCACGCTCGCGGATGACGAAGATTCCTTTTCCGGTGGCCACCGATCCGGGAGTTTGGCTACACGGACGCGCATGTACGTTGCCCGTATATTCCCGTGTGAATCGCACGAAAAGTCCGAGCAATTTGATTCGCGCGGAACAGGGTTACGCCTCCGGTAAAGAGGCTTTGGAGAACCGCGTGAAAAGTGAATAGGAAGCGCGTTTATAGATCGACACAGGCTACGCAATTGTATATGATGTGCATATACATATGTATTATATGGACGTGATACACGAGATCCCACGGGCAATCACGCGTCGCGTCAACTCGATTCGCCGGAACTACGATCGACGAATAAATAATCGATGAAACGGTTCCCTGTTGAAAACGTGACGGAGGAAACTGATATTGAAATTACGCCAGACGTATTAAATAATGTACTTTAGAATTGCAAGTTTCTTGCAATCCTTCAAGGTGTTTATTATGAATGAAACGTTTTACTGTTTGCCATGCAACCCTGAATTATGTACGCAAGACTATAACAACAAGCATGAATAATTTACAAAAGTTGACTCAGTGCTGAAGCTAGAAAAGAAATTGAGAAAGACGCGGTTTCAAACGAAGGCGAGATAAAAATTCGGAGAACAATTAGGCGAAGAATGGATTGAAAAGCAAAGAAGGCTAAGACAGACCAAGGGAAATTAAATCTACCAGTCTAGCATTCTCAACCAGCCTCATTACTGTAGAGGAACGTAAGGATCTCACGCCGAAACGAGGAGAAGGCATTGTTACACGCGGAACGAGCAACGAGGAAATCCGCGTTTCCTGTTTCAGAAGTTCTCTTTGGGTTTGGTACGCTTGCGTGCTTTCTCTCTCGTGTTATACGCGTCACCGAATCGTTGCCTTCTAATTGCGAGAAGAAACTCTTGGCGAGTTGCGAGTATACGCGTAATTCGATTCGTACATATCGTACGTAGTTCGATAATTGCTAATCGGAGATCGTTGTAGCAAGCAGGGCGTTCAACTGTCAATCGGAACGCCACTTCTGGATTCAAAACTTGTTACGAGTGTAAGCTGGTATTCGAGTGGAAACCAGATGTGCTCGCGACTGACAGAGTTGATCGTTGATTGAGATTAATTACTCTGTACATGCATATTCTAGATGTAATTTGAAATTGTCGTTTCTTTACTTATAGGATATAGAATTATTTGCAAATTCAATATCGGCGATTACGGCAAAAATATGATATTGACAGTCTTCAACTGACCCATTGGATTCTTTCCTACATATAATTAGAAGAAGCTGTTTTAAAGTGAACGTCTGTTACTTGGGTATTACGCGTAATCTAGAGCGCGTATGGGAACTTGTTAAATCTTAAGCATACGTCTCCTCGTGCGAGTGAGTAAGCAGATTATAGTCGAAAGAAGTAAAGAATGTTATAAAAGTGGATGGAAAGGTCAAAGAGAACATAAGGTTAACCTTTTAACATTTCCTAGCCTCGTCAGATTTCTGTTCGAACTTGTCCGGTAAAACATAATCCAGCGTAATCACGTCAATTAAGATTATAAACTTCTGTACTAGCGCGAGCATCACGTTAAATCGTAAAAACAACTAAAGGCGATCAATAGAGATATGTATTGACACGATATGGATTTAAATATCGACTAAGTATTATCTGAGGTTTTTTATATATTTTCTTTGCATTGGAAGCATTATGGAAACCTAATACTTACTATGGTAGAAAATGAAACGAAGAACTAATTTAAGTAGGCGTGTGCTTACGATATTCTTGTGCAATATATTAAAAAGTAATAAAATAGAGAGGAAAATATTTCGTCTCTCCAGTCGATGGTACTTCTAATTCAACCCATTGTGGAGACAAAAATAAACTAATGGTTTTGTTAATGCAATTGTTATTAACAATGGGTACACAGAGTCCTGTGGAATGGAACTTTAATTTAATTTTGGAATCGTACAGGAGCTACGCTACGTGGCATCGAAAGTGGCTTGACAATTCAGGATACTCGTAGTCGTGATTAGGTTTATTTGCGGCTGACCACCGAGAACTATGTCCAACATCCTGAAAATCAATGGGGTACCTAACAGCGAGTACAACATGATCCGGACAAGGGCATCGAAGGGAGGAGAAACGGTTAGATAAGCGCAAGATTGGATTTGCTGAAACAATAGCCCCCCTCCGCCTCAGAGGACGGACGCTTGATTACCAGAGAGATAATTATAGATGCCGCAATGATTTGTATTAATGGCCTGCGGGCGATACTTATTGTTACCTCCTGTACCGATTCATCATTTCTGATGTATAACGCAAAAGCAATCTATTAACCTCAGTCTTCTATCATCTGTAAAACGGCATTTCTCGAACGTGTTTGGTTTTCCAATTTTCAACATCCATCACCTCGCAAATTGCAGGGTCGTCAATGTCGTATAATCTGTTTTCCACAATATGTACATGTATTAAAAACATTAATGCAACAGCTCTTTAATAAATTAAATATTTACTCAATTATATAAATACTCCTATTATATGTACATATGTATATTAGTATGATTAATGCGAATAATAAAGAATTTCATGAAACGAGAAATATACTATTTCATCAAATTTTTTAATAAGTTTTCTATATGTTCTACATGCAGTATAAATATTTTAAAATGTTCTGAAGATTTTCGGGAATAATACGCTATCATATTAAGGTACTTCTCGAACGCGAAACTACACAGCCTGTGCGATGTAATTTATTATTTACACAGCTCAACTAAAGCGTCGTGTAACGCGGGACCGCCAGCAGCCAACCCGTAATGATAATGACTATAACAATGGTCGCGACAATGAAGTTCAAATTTAGCCGCCGCATAAAGCTATCGCGCGGCAAGCTTGTTGTCGTTTCGAAAGGGAATGATGAATGAACGAGAGCTGCAGCAATTTATCATAATAATGAGTCCGGGATGAGCAAGAAGGGCTTCCAGCTCTAATTATCTTATGTACCAGAATAATCCGGTCGATACCAGAGTGTTTTCAAGTCGCCGTAGTTTCCGACAAGTTTCACGCAGGAGCGTGATTAACGCACATTTGATCAACTGATTAACGAACATATAAAAAAAAGAGATTAAAATTCGTGACAACGTAACTAATCTATTAATATTCTACCGTTGAGTAGAAAATAGACAGCGGAGATTGCAAAAAACGTTGTTCTATGATAATTGATGAATTGACGGTATTATCGTCTTAATCAAACTAAAATTCGTGACAAAATTACCAAACCATAATTAATTCCATTGAGCTCTATGGAATAAGCTAATTCTAGTAAACGTGTACTTATTATTTCTTAGTATATGTACCGAGTCAATTTCCGAAGTATGTACGAAGTTCTTTACGTTAACCACTTGTCTTCATATGCGGATTTTTTGTACGACTACATTGCGACAAGAACGGAATACGACACCTAAATACGGAAAAAATAAATACCAGAACGATATACCAATCATTAATCAACAGCAACAATAGGCATCATGCTTCGTAAAATAAATTATGCACACTTGCAAAAACAGTATAAGTAATGTGTTGAAATTGTTCCCATGAATTTCAGTTCCTTGCTGTTTCTCGTATGTCAGAGTTGTATATCAGAATTTCAACAAGAGAGCTACATAATTTACTGTCCCACTGTCCTCATTGCTCTAAGAGAAAATTTACAAACCGCATTCCATATCACACGTTTCCTCTAAATAGTCTCTTGCGCACAAGCTTGCGAAATCGATACGCGAAAACAACAAAATGTACGAACTGTGAAAGATTTAATTATAGAACTCAATGCTATATTCTAACATGAATAAAAGATAGAAAATAGAAACTGTTAAAGTATTGCAATTCCGTATCCAATGACGATTCGAAAAGCAATATCGTTTTTCAAATCTTTAATTGCAATTCAATTCTGGCATTAAGCAAAATACTTACGAGGCGGGCAAAAAATTTGATAGTCGTATCGATGACAGGACGATATTTTCCGAAGGAACTTCGTCTACGAGAAAAACAAGTATCAACAACTGGCGTTTGATGAACTGTTCACAAAAGCCCGCAAACAGCTTTGAAACGACGATACCGCGGTCAAAAGCTGTTGACTTGCGAATTACGTGAAACTTGCGATTTACATGCTCGTCCTCCCCCGCTATTAACTGTGACATTTGCGAACGGTAAGCGAAGTCCAGAGTTAACGCGCGTAACGTGCGTATACAGAACCGATCTTGTTGAAGCAAGCTAAATCTGTCTCAAAGAATTATTCGCAAAATTAGATCTCTCCTGGAATAATATTTTAAAATAAACACATCGTTCATTTCGCTTAAAATATATGAGATTTTTCATTGTTCTATGAAGGAAACTATTTTCATTGAAATTAAAAAAAAAAAAAATGAAACTTTCATTTCATATGAATGTATAACGATCTCTTCACTAAAGAAACATACTTAATTATTTGTTAAAAATTTGTTCATTGTTAAAAATTTGCACGATCTTCGTTATCAAGAGGAGGTTATCAGAAGACAACACGTTTTAACTGAAAGTTCGTTGGCCTAAAATCGCTTATAGCAAAATCTAGTTCGGTAAAAGACACTACCATTCATCGAAATCCACAATAAGCCTCAGGCTAGCTTTACTGAACAAAACACACAGGTTTCTATAAAACGAACAATAGTACCCAGTAGTAACAATAAAAGCACCTGTAAACAAAAACAAAGATATGCGTTCAAGTTGAAGTGACCCCGTTATTTTGTACCGTTGAAAAGTGTCAAGCCGACAAACACCTCGTCAAATGCCAGTGCCAACAATCTGACGGCACAACGAAGCGATGTTCGTCGGTAACGAACGATAAACTTTTCCCGACGTAGATAGACGCGGGGGGAAATATTTTCTACTGGCTGGCGTGTCGCCCTCAATGGATCCCCGGGGACTCGTTCCGGATCCCACAGTGCCGGATGACGGTCTCCAGGACCGGGTTAACGCTATACGTCGAAGAACGACCCCGGAGACTACTAATAAAGAGCATAACTGAATACGACTAGGTAAAACTGTTATACTTCCCGAGTCGTATTAAAGTTTGATGTCTGTGGTTTCATGACAAAATGACGTATACGTATGTGGTCCAGTCAAAAACGTTCCGCGCATTATTGAATTATTCCACGGAAATGTTCCAAATTGAACTACATTTGTTAGTTGGCTCCGCATTCGGAAAGATTCAAATTGAAATTGTAAAACAACAATTATCATTGGACTGTGGATTTTTAGAAGATATGTATGACATAATATTTAATGAGTAAAAACACCAAGAAGATACTACCAAATAGTGACTGTGCCTGTGTAGTTGTTGGGACAACGAATAGGGCTCAATGAGGCTCAAAACACAGTCAGTGATTGCTCTTTTCGGTGGAGTTAGAACGAAATTGCATAGGAACTTCCTTGTATCTGGCAACTAGAGTTACAACTTTTGTCTAAAACATTTTTCGCTTAGACTAACAATAAGTTTTTGCGAAAAACAATTTTATTGATTAATTAATTAATTATTGACGCTAGCAAAAAAGTTGTTATACAGAAGTTGTGGGCACTGACGTCCTCTGCAAGAAAGGTTCTGTGCATTTTTCTTCTAACTCCAGTATTTAACGAATACTTCAGAAGTAATCGATTAATTATTTCGTCCATCGTCAATTACTTTCTAACTAGTAGATTATACGGTCGGTTCAGCATCGACGAGTGTTTTGCTTTCTATTTCTCACTTCGGTGGCAATATATTTTAGAGGGTATAAAAATTGCATTCTAATTATCATATATTCGTCCATCAAAGAAATTCTCACAATTAGATTTTCTGATAGTTCGGTAATGATTCAATCTAAATTTAAAGACGATAACTGATTCATCGAAATTTCGAACGTCCATAACCCAACGATTACGACTACGTAGAAGCAGCCTCCTAAACTTCAGTAGCGACTCCGTTCGCCATAACCATCACCGGGGGTTGCTCCTCGTTTAGCCTTATGGAGCGACCCTTCCTGCGTCCATTTCCGGTGTCTTCGAGCGAGCGTGCTCGAGGAATGTCTTTCGGGGTCAACAGCCCGCTCGATCCTCCGGGATCATCCGGCTCGGCAGCCATCCAGAACGTCGCCGAGGATCCGTTTCCAACTCCGTTTCGCTAATGACCACGGTTCTTCATATTTTATGACGCCCCGCTGCGTTATCGCGAATCCCTGATCGTATTCAAGTATTCATAAGTTTTCTTTACCCGTCTACTCCATTTAAGCCATGTTCAAGCATTGTCCATTGATGAACAGTGAGTTACTGCTTCTCCCTTACATTGTTAGTTTATTTGCCCGAAGAAAAATTGTTTGACATTCGCAGTGGAATTGAACAAGACTGACATATAAATACCTACCTATAAGAGAATTATTCAGAAGTTATTCTACGTTCTCACTCAAGCAATCTAATTTCGAAAAACGTCACAGCAGCAGCATTAATTCTATTCGTCACAGATGGAGGCACAATTTCGCAGGAACGTTAAGTCAGAGGTAGGCAACGTGCAAGGAGATTTAATTAACACTATACAAGCCGTAATTCAGGTATTGTTCGCATCGACAGCGACGGACATTCCATTAAATCCTTCAATTAAGTTGGAATGCGTGCAATAGTCACGTAAAACCGGCCAAGTAAATCGTCGAACGGTAGTACGCAGCCAATTTGGCGTCCGCTGACAGTTTGACGCGCGAAACGCGCTCGTTTCGCTTCGCGGCCCAAAAGTATAATTGCCCCTGCCTCGAACGAAAGCTCGTAAAGAGATCCTCTGTTGCGCGCGCGTTTCAAATTATTTCCTGTAGACGCCGTCGTAAACGAAACTAATGCAAACTGTTTCACGGTTTCTATTAATATCGTTCACCTGCATTCCTTCTATTTATTCATTTCAAACAGCTGTTTTATGTATGATGAAAGATGAATTAAGTGAACTGCGTTTTAAATTTCAAATTGTGAAAGGAATGGATATTAAATTCGACGTGAAGAACAATGAAATTGCGTTCGAAATTGTATCAATCAAATGTTATTAAAATATCTTGAACGATATCATTCTTAGATGTTATTCGTTGCAAAGTAAAGAAGAAAGAACGGACGAACACTTCAACAAAATATTAAATTCTACAACACGTCCAACAAAATATAAAATTCTATTATATTATCATAAATTCCCCTGAAAATTTTTCGACAGTATCGAATTCCACTTCGAAGCCGGTCGTTTAAAAAGGAAGCGTGGAATAGCTCTCAGTCCTATTCGAGGATCTGAAATTTTCCACTCGTACAACAAAACGGCTTCCGCGCTCGGACGTTCCAAATATCCAAAAAGCTCTCGTGTGCTCCTCCTCGGGCGCATACGAGCCGTCCCATTATGTCGTAAACAAAGTATCAACGGTCTCACTGTATTAGAACTCGCTTTAGGTTACATTTTCACTGTTCACCTTGCTACCGGCACTGTTTACCTTTTCTATGTCAAACGACACTGCCCGCTAGCCGAATCAGGAAAGGACCAATTTGAATTACAAATTTACATTCGCCACTAGCGCTTCGTAATTGTTACATGCCCGCCAATTTTAATATGAGAGTGAAAATTCTATACTAAAGGAATTCATGCTGTATCATAACCCAGTTTGCTTTAAATAGCGTACATTAATGTTCCACCGACCATTCATTCAATGAATATGCGTGCAATAAAATAATTATGAAGATCATGCGGCGTATACCAACGTCTTATCAGTCAGTTTACAGTCGCTTCTTAAAAATACTATACTTTATCGAGCAATAATTCATCTACCAATATTGTTCAATTCTTTAAAATAAAAATCATCTGCCAACACGTACAGCTGTATCTCTCAGATCTCAACGTTTAACAACGAGTCTGGCGAAAAATAAAGTAGGTAGCGAGACCGAGCCGGGAACAACAGTCCCGTGGGAGAAGCTGATATGCGGTGCGGAAGGCATTTTTGCGCCCGCCTGCTCTTCAATTTTCAGCATTCGAAGCAAACGGAGGGAAAAGCGATAGAAACGAAAAAAAGACGCGGCGAAAAGACCATCGCTGCCCTCCTCTGTCGTAGACGAGCCCGCGATAAACAATAAAGTAGCTCGACTACTTTACACGTTTGCCTGTCCCGTTCAACAATACAGATTAGCGTGCGTGTACGCGAGATGAGAGTGGCGAGCCCGGGAGATAACTGTGCTGGTTTACGGAACCGTGAAAGCTTCGTAGGTAGTTTTAAAAAATTATGCGTATAGAGAGAAGCGGCAGCGACACACAACCACGACTTATGCGCGTGTTTCGCGTTAAATAAGTGCCTGGACGCGGGCGAGATATCCCCGCGATTTAGCGTACTGAGAATTACGCGGCTTCCTACCACGCGCCATAACGCCAAGATTTGTTTTCGCCTGTCTCAGGTAAATCATCCACGCGAATTGGATAACGGAAAAGTGTGGCTCCTTAACTGCATCCGGGTGAAGTTCCTCGGCTTGAGGATTAAATGCTTCTACAGATTAATTTAGGACGAAGTTTAAAAAATTAAACTATTTCAGTGCGAGCATTGCGGATAATGTGTCTTTTAACAAGTTCCTAATTTCATACGATAATTATAAACACAATCTAAGTAGTAACCATTAATGAAACTTTATATCTTGAACGATATCATTCTTAGATGTTATTCGTTGCAAAGTAAAGAAGAAAGAACGGACGAACACTTCAACAAAATATTAAATTCTACAACACGTCCAACAAAATATAAAATTCTATTATATTATCATAAATTCCCCTGAAAATTTTTCGACAGTATCGAATTCCACTTCGAAGCCGGTCGTTTAAAAAGGAAGCGTGGAATAGCTCTCAGTCCTATTCGAGGATCTGAAATTTTCCACTCGTACAACAAAACGGCTTCCGCGCTCGGACGTTCCAAATATCCAAAAAGCTCTCGTGTGCTCCTCCTCGGGCGCATACGAGCCGTCCCATTATGTCGTAAACAAAGTATCAACGGTCTCACTGTATTAGAACTCGCTTTAGGTTACATTTTCACTGTTCACCTTGCTACCGGCACTGTTTACCTTTTCTATGTCAAACGACACTGCCCGCTAGCCGAATCAGGAAAGGACCAATTTGAATTACAAATTTACATTCGCCACTAGCGCTTCGTAATTGTTACATGCCCGCCAATTTTAATATGAGAGTGAAAATTCTATACTAAAGGAATTCATGCTGTATCATAACCCAGTTTGCTTTAAATAGCGTACATTAATGTTCCACCGACCATTCATTCAATGAATATGCGTGCAATAAAATAATTATGAAGATCATGCGGCGTATACCAACGTCTTATCAGTCAGTTTACAGTCGCTTCTTAAAAATACTATACTTTATCGAGCAATAATTCATCTACCAATATTGTTCAATTCTTTAAAATAAAAATCATCTGCCAACACGTACAGCTGTATCTCTCAGATCTCAACGTTTAACAACGAGTCTGGCGAAAAATAAAGTAGGTAGCGAGACCGAGCCGGGAACAACAGTCCCGTGGGAGAAGCTGATATGCGGTGCGGAAGGCATTTTTGCGCCCGCCTGCTCTTCAATTTTCAGCATTCGAAGCAAACGGAGGGAAAAGCGATAGAAACGAAAAAAAGACGCGGCGAAAAGACCATCGCTGCCCTCCTCTGTCGTAGACGAGCCCGCGATAAACAATAAAGTAGCTCGACTACTTTACACGTTTGCCTGTCCCGTTCAACAATACAGATTAGCGTGCGTGTACGCGAGATGAGAGTGGCGAGCCCGGGAGATAACTGTGCTGGTTTACGGAACCGTGAAAGCTTCGTAGGTAGTTTTAAAAAATTATGCGTATAGAGAGAAGCGGCAGCGACACACAACCACGACTTATGCGCGTGTTTCGCGTTAAATAAGTGCCTGGACGCGGGCGAGATATCCCCGCGATTTAGCGTACTGAGAATTACGCGGCTTCCTACCACGCGCCATAACGCCAAGATTTGTTTTCGCCTGTCTCAGGTAAATCATCCACGCGAATTGGATAACGGAAAAGTGTGGCTCCTTAACTGCATCCGGGTGAAGTTCCTCGGCTTGAGGATTAAATGCTTCTACAGATTAATTTAGGACGAAGTTTAAAAAATTAAACTATTTCAGTGCGAGCATTGCGGATAATGTGTCTTTTAACAAGTTCCTAATTTCATACGATAATTATAAACACAATCTAAGTAGTAACCATTAATGAAACTTCGAATCCTTGATCGCTAAATGATTTTAAAAAGAATCACGTCTACCGGTAGGAAAATAAAAAGTTTAATTTAGACTTTTGGGGAAAAGAGTTAAATACGAATCGAACGGACACTTGCTATTTTATTATACTTTTATTTCGTGCATTAGAGTATGTAGGTTTCTACTTGTACAAGACAAACTTTATTTTAGCATAAAAAAGATGAATACTTCACATTTGCCTAATTATTTCCAGTAGGTTGAAACCACTCCCACGAACCAGCGACACGGAACGTTATTTGTTGCAACGCTTTTATACAATAATTGAACGAAACAAATTCTACGCGATGTTTGCGCTCCGTGATGTCATATTTATGCAGTTTTCCAACTCCAATTTTTGTTCCATGTTAGAGAGGAAACCGGAGAACAGTTGTAGCCAGTAAAAATAGAATTCAAACGGTTATTCCATTTTTTTACTCGACACTTCATTTTTACATTCTCTTAAAAAAATATCTTTTGAAATACCAAATTGATGGTCAACAATCGAATTCTAAATCTAATTAGGAGTCGAATAACATTCGTTGCAATGAGAGGCTGAGACGCTAGAAGGGAATATCTCGTAGCTGAAAGTTATTTTGCCCGCGACAGGATGTTTTAACATAAAATTGAGAGAGGATCTCGATGGTGCTCGTAGCTGATTGTACGATTCGCGAGATGCAAGCCCGAAATAGCTACTTGAGCACGACTCGAGTTTTCACCGTTGCTCGTGCCGTTTAATTTCCCTGTCGTGTCTCGATGACCGTCGTCAAGAATCCTGCGCGGCATCTTGAGATCACAAAAGCGACGAGAGGAAGAAGAAGGAGATTCGTCCTCGGGTCGAGGAGTCGTCCCAATAAAAGAAAAAAAAAAGAAATTGAAAAGAAGGTGAACAACAAAATGGCCTGTTCTTTGTAAAATTTAGATCGGTCGCATCGCGTTGAGTGGAAGTGTTAAAAGTGCTCGACTGGATACCAATCGGCGTCGATCGGTGAATAATAAATTAACGAAAAGCCCGGATTATCGACGGCCACTGGATTACATCCGAGCCCGCGGAATTATTGAACTTTTATCGGTAAGAACAGGGGAAGGAAACTGCTAGACAGTGGCGCGGTGCACTGCAGGAAAAGAGAAGCTCCGATAAGAACTAATCGAGAAACGGGTAAGAATAGGAAATGAAAGGAGGAGCCGGTTGGCAATTCGCCGATCCGATAAACTCAATCAGCTTACTCATCTACCTATGTAGGTATACGTGTAGCGCTGCGCGTCTACCTACTAATGATCCTTAAATCCAGCCAATCTCAATTGAACCCCTCTTGTGTCCTGATTGCGCTCACCCTTACCGAAGGCACCGTCCTTTTGAGATTATAAACCGAGTTAGAAATTTCGCAAACTTTTCAGATGGCGAATCGAACGATACAACGGAGGTTGTAAAATTAAGATCGAAACTAAAAAACAGTCTATCTTATATAATGCATTATTAATTATTGAATGAATTGGTATTAAATAAGAACAGTAGCAGTCCTGTCAAAGAGTACAATTACAAAATGTCGATGGTCTAACAAATTAAATGAATTTAACCAGAAGTCGACTAAACATTAAATCACTTAATACGCACCGCACAGGTCTTTAATGAATTAATCTAAAACTGGATGAAATTGTGATGTAGGAGACACCCTGCAAAGACCACAACAATCTGTAAGTTTAAAATCGCTGCCGAACGAATGCTGTGTTCCAATTAATTAGAGAGAATCGCGACGCGGCGCCGTACAACGCGCCATGGCGGCGTGGCTCGTACCGCTTTTCCATATAACGCGATACGCTTCATGAAAACATACCAACGTGTAATTGATCCAATTCTCGTCGAACCCGCTCGAATAAGCAATTATTCAATCACGCGAGCGGAATGGGCGCGATTCGCGCCAAGCACAATTAACTCGAAAACCCCGTTCGAACTTAAAATGCTGCCGTCTATCGCTGCCGTTGAATCGACGCTGCGTTGTTCGCTCGATTTCTCTCGGAACGTTTCACGAAATTATCATTTTCAGCCTTTACGGTCTCCAAATCCCGTCAAATTCTGGTGATCCCAATTGGAATTAATAATTATTCTCTTAGCATTTATGATCCGTGCACCGTTATTAGTTTCCATAATTCGCACAAAATACATACAAAATAAATAGTGAATTTAGTTAATTAAATTAATTAAATGCTGAGGTTCCAACTTATTGTTATCTATTTCCTCAGGACAGGAAACAAGTAGTAAATATGCGTGTCGATTCATACGAAATGATTTCAAAAATTTTCATCGTTTCTTCAATACCCGTCCGAAGTAACATGTCGCGTCACAAGTCAGCCCGTCACCATCGGCCACCGATAACGACTAATATATTGTCCATACTGTCAGGACGGCGTATAATACATATACAAGATCACGGGTTAGAAGCTTAAGAGGGATGTCCAAGCGTTCCTATAGAGACGCTACGTCACCGTTTGTAATAAGCTTAGACGTTAGACCGTCGCAAATCCCATAAACGTCACCCAGTTATGCGCCGAAGAGACGTTCCAATTTTGCTTGAAGCATCAATCGATGAGTTATTACTAAACTGAAGATTTTTGTGCAAAATAAAACATTCATAATGTCAGTTTAGCAAATGTATCTTATAGCAATTTCTTTTCTCATTTTAATATTGCAACACGCACTCAACTTTTGATATTCCCTGTAATTTCGTACGTATATTAGCAATTTTCCATATCTCTAATAATTTCATTGAATTATTATTTCATGAATTATTCTATGAATAAATAAATCCACAGTCTAGTTATTAAAAAATTTTATGCAAATTTGGAAAATGAGCAGACATTTAGAAAAACCTGTGAACTGCGAAATTCAATCCTCGAATGCTAATTTTATTATCCGAACCAGTCGTGTTGAAATCTAATGTATTCAAATTTGAATCTCATACTGGAATTATTCTGATTAACATATTCTTAAGTAATACACTTCGTAGCGTCTCCATACAGGATTTGTGGAAGCCCACTGACGAACGGCAATATTCGAACCAGAGGTGCAAGCTTGGAACTGAGACGAGTGTACTGACAGACCACGAGTATTACGGCTAACGCAGAGACCGTTTCTAATTCCAGTTTGTATAGATAGATATCCTCCTAGCTGCTGGATTCACGCGCGATCTGTTTACGCGTATTCCGTGGTAGCCACTGTGATGCAATTAATAGGATCATCTCTAGGGGAAGCGTTTACGTATCAGTTGAACTGTAAACGTAGAAGTATCACGGCTCAATTTCACTCCAATAAAGAGACGTGCGTTCAGTAATTACCAGCATGCAATATCCTACGGGAACTATCATATTCATAGGCAACAACTTGACAATGCAATTGAATACAAAAATTTTTACGTTTCTACTTGTAATAATCAACAAAAATAATTCTAGTATTTTATAGCAAAAAGTAATTAAAAAGAAATAAATCATATATGCTCTACTGTAAATATAGAAATTCTAATCGAGTTTGATATAGTTTTGAATTTCAGTAAAGTCGAAATATTTTTCATTCCCGTTACTGTTGTGTACAACCGACACTACAACCTCGACAAAAATCCTCTTAACGTGCCAATTGCATTTTTCGATTTGCAAAAAACAAACAGATTTCTTTATGTACAAAACACTCAAACGAAAAAATTTGATCTATGTATGCTTCAACCCGAAATAAATGCAGCATCTATCTATTCGCTATCGGCTTTGAACCGCGGCGTGGACAGAGCGTTCTACGTGCTGCGGAATAGGAACAAAACCCTGAAAAACAAATAGGAAAAAGTATCCACTGCGGGGCTTGGCTTTTTACTGGTTAACAGTTTTCGAAATTTAAAAACGCGGTAAGTTTACAAAGTTAAAAAACAGATATGAAATTTAAAAGATCCGCGTGGATGGTGCAACGCTAACCCAGACGCATTCTTTTTTTTTTGTTGGTAGAGCAAAAAATTCGTTTAATGATGCATTCACACAGTAATTAAAATATGATACTCAAAGAAGAATATATACAACGAAAGTATCCCGTGAGAAAGAAAATGGGCAAGAGGACAACATTCCATTAGTCTAAAGTTGCGACAGGAACGAATCATTACTTAAAAAGAAAAAAGGGTTGAAGGAGAAGAGATACGAAGGGGTTCGTTGCTTTTCACGAGGCTGCTCGAGAACAATCGGTTCCGACTGTCGAACAGAGAGAGACGGTGGTGGTACCGAAACTTCGGACGACGCCCGACGTTTCTTCGACGTGGTGGTCTTCCTCTTCCCGGAGCCCTTCCATCATGGTAACGTCATGAAAACAATGAGAGAAACGGGCCACGGTAATCCCGGTGGCGAAGCTCGGCGCAGCTCGCCCGGAACTTACTTTTCAATGAAAATTTATGACCATGCCCGGTAGAAAGTGAGCACGGAGTTTTGAAAACCCCTCCGAGCTTCTCTCGCCGCGCCTCATCCCCTTACCGATAATCCCTTCCCGTTGATTTCGCGGAGAACTGTGATTGTTACGGAGTGGAATACGCGGCAAGGTTAGAGTTTCAGCGAGGAAGTGCTTTGTTCGGGCGGATGATATTTTAACACTTACGGGACTGGTTTGATAATGGCTTAATAAGTTAATCGAATACTTCCGTGAGGATTTAAATAATGAAGTTATATCTCTCGACAGCCTGAATGTTCGAAAACAACCTCCTCAGATTTTCAGTTAAGCGAACTTTAAAATTATGGTTGACTCAAAATTAGGATATTGAATATGTCAAATGAAATAGCGATATAAAGCTTGTACGAGACTAAAGCTGTTTGAAAATTACTCGACATAAATTGCCATCCTCAACCCAGCTGCGATAATCAACGTTTTGGAGAAATGCTTGTGGTGGAGGCGTGCTAACGCGTAATAGAATCGTAGCTAAGGGTGCACAATTGCCACACAATTTCGTGTAACACGCTGCAAACAGTGGTCGACGTCTCCGACGAGAAAATTTTCTTGGATGCCTGACAGCGTGAACGACAGGGTGGGTCGGCTGCCTGAAAAATGGTTGCAGGAACGCGAGTTAAGCTACAATACTGTGCAAAAGTCTTGGAGGAGGCGTTCTGTTGTTTGCCCATACGAATTTACTTTCTATCTAATTCTTGAAACGAGTACATTAAGAACAATTTTTTATAATAAAAGAAGATTTCCAGGCATCAAATTTTTAGAGAATTTTATACTTCTTTTCGTGCATAGAAATATGAATAGAATATCAAATATTATTATATGTCTTATATAAAAATATTAAGAGGACAATATATAATGTTTAATTTAATAACATCTATATTTCATATCAAGATATATCAAAGAATATCGATCAATCTAAACCAGATCTCATTTATTTAAAGATATATTTTGTACAACTAGAAAGTAACGCAGATAGTCTAAGATCTGAAACTTTCCACAGTATTGTACGCTGGAGATTCCAACGAGGCGGGCGTGTAGGTGACACGCACCGCCCTAAAGTAGCTCAGAGGTGGAAAAGCTCGGTGGTGACATATGCGAGACATTTAGCAGCCGCGACCGGGTGCCGCTGTGTTTAATCAATCTAAGGTGTCGGGGCGTATTATAGGGGCGGCAGCCTGGGCGAGCTTTTAGCGAATTCAAACTCGGGTCAGCTCGCTTCTGGGAGGGTCCAACTACATATGCACGTCGATATTTCCAAAACTTTCCACAGTGTACAACTCGTCGCACGATACGAAAGTTCTCGCGCACATAAGCCCGAGAGCTTTCAGAGAACGAGAACGAAAGCGAAACGAGGACGAAAATGAAATTAATCATTGCACCTCGTCGATCATTTCGCGGATAATTTCCCGGTTAATGAACGAGCGAGAGCTGGGTCGCGTTGCGAATATTCGATGGACGAAACGTAAAGTCGTTACGTCGATACATAACTGAAATTCATTAACGTTGCATTAGTCTGGAATTAGTGTAGTTAGCGCACGGTGGAAACTGACAAGATGGTAAAATCCAACTTTTAGTACAAGGCTCTTTTATTTTCTAATCTATTATAATAAAATTATATGATCTTTGTGAATAGCTGATTATCGTTTCAAAATTATAGTTCTTTGTCTTATAGAGATATTACGTAGAGAATGAGAAAACGAGTGTCGTATAATAAGTAACAAGAGCAATTAAATAAACTTTTCGAATGATAATTCCATTATTCGTAGCTAAATTCGTCGATAATTAGATATGTCTTCTCAATTGTCTTTTCAAACACGTCGCCTAAGATAATGTTAGCAATTTATGACTCTTGAACGGGTCTTTATACGAAGGCTATGGATTCCAAGTGCTATAAGTTCGCCGCTAATTCATTTTGCGGTTGTAGCTGTCCTAGAATCTATATGACGTTCATTAACTCTCTGCCTTCGATTCATTTTCACTCCGTAATGCGTTCAATGGATTTATATAGCAATACTTCTCCATCGGTCAGAAAAGGTCTCCACGTTGTACTCAATCATTGATAACGTAAAATGTATTCGATCAATACGAATATGAAAAATTCCAATATACAATTCCCAAATATTAAAAAAAAATAAAATTCCTTTATACAAAATGAAAAACAATTGGTAGCTAACTAGTGCATATTGTATAAAAAAGAAACTAGTAAACTGCAAACAATTGAAGGAAGCCAGTGGTTTGTTTCTATGATTCATTGAAATGGATAATATTTCATGTTGAGTGGTAGAATGTGGATACGAAAATACCAACCATTTGTCCTTTCATAATTAAAACAAATGGTATAGTCATATTGGGTTACATTTGCGTTGTTTTCAACACGACTATGAAAACTTTATACGCTTTCCATTTTCGTTTTTTTCTTTTTTTTTTAAAAAAAAAGCTCGTGGGAAATTCTTCAATATCGTCAAGTTTGAAAATTGTCAGAGGTCGTTGACGATAGCAATTTTACCAGTGTATCACAGCGTTAATTAAACCTCTCTGACGTGAAGCGAGAGATATGTAGATTCAAAAGCGAAGAGAAACTAAAATTGCATACTGCGTACGGCAATTCGCCAATTCATTCTGTTGTTCGTATCATTTCTACTGCGTTGTTTAATAAATGTACAATCATAACGTTTTATGTTTTGTATTTCTAAAGATGTAAATGGTTATGATAACAAATAATTCTAATATATACGATCAGAGATTATGAAGTCTAATAAAAAAAGTCTTCTCTTTTTTAAATGTTTATCGTGAACTATTCACAAAACGTCACGATTTCATTTTTTAAGGAAATGCACGCTCTCCGTAGGTACATGTATATTCATTCCGTCAAGGTAGATACATATTCAAAATAACGTTATTTGGACTGGTGTTCAGTCTCGGCTATCACAAAACGGACAACTCGCTCCTTTCCCATTTTCACGTGTTCCTCTTTTCATTTCTTTCGACATGCACAACTACGTGCGTAACTTCATTGTTCCTGCACGTCTCGTTTCGTTACGCTGAATGTTTCAAATTACTACTGTTTCTAGGTTTTTATTCTTTTACACCTTGTCTCAATTATAAAACACAATAACACACCATTTTAAGGATGTATTGGCTATACAGTCAATCCCAAAAGTTTATGTACTTTAGAAAAACGCATTTCCTATAATTAAAGAGAAATCAGACGTCGGAAGAACAATGCTAATAATAAATAGCTACGTGCTAAAAAGTATAGAAGGAAATATCCAATTAAGTATTGGCGC
>NW_017176451.1:337603-341673 GCF_001652005.2 Ceratina calcarata | reverse complement strand
AAAGTGCATAAACTTTTGGGATTGACTGTATAGCCAATACATCCTTAAATGTTACTGTGGTATTGTTTGAATTATGATTTTCCTCCATGAGTTATAAGAAAACAATTCACGATTGCCGTCCAAATTAAGATAATAGAACTATTCATTTCCTTAAATATATAGTGTTTCAATGAAAATGTACAGCAACTATAAAATATATTGAATGAAGTTGAAAGACCGTTTTGCGAATGAATGCAACCGCGTTTAGAATAAAGACAGATATAATGTATGTACGTATTCTCTGCGGCACTCTTTGAACTTTAAAGTGGGGACAGTTCACGTAGCTCGTGTTTCACGCGTGATTTGAAACTTGGCGAAACTTCGTATTTCATTTAGGAGTAAACTTTATGCGAGAACATTATGATATATAACAAGACACGGGATACTGAGGAAGTCTGGTAACTTCGTTTCCAGAAAGGGTACGCGTAATTGTGCAGCGAAATGAACCAATCGGAGTTATCACACACGTCTTAATTACGTTCATGGCATAATTGATTTATCACTCAACTTGTTTATTGAAAAGGAGTCAAGAATATTAAATTCTGTTTTATACTAAAATACGTGCAGAATACAAAAAATTGAGTTACCTTATAGGATAAAATGGATGTGGAATAAAAAATTTCTGAACATTATACGTCAAGCTTAATACGCATTTTTCATTTGTGGTGGAAGGAGTCAGAAATATTTAACTTGCAATGAGAGATGGTTGGGAAGAATTGGAATGAATTGGAAGTTGTGGTAAGAGGAGGTCTGGTGCGTTATTTCAGGCGGCTCGCCGATTAAAGAAAACGAGTAATCGAAGGGACCACGCGCTTTGCAACGAAAGAGGAAACCTCTCGAATAGAAAAAGAGGGCGGCACCTTCATTGCCTGAAAGCAACGAAGCATGGGTGCGCGAGGAGCGAGGGGGACGGTTGCTCGAAGAGCGCTCGTTAGGTGCATTTTAACGCTATCAGAAATTCCTCGCCTCCGCGTGCTCTTCTTCTCTCCTTTCATCGAGCCAGACACCCGTACCAATGAATTTACACAGTATTTCGTTCCGAGTTTTAATCTCGTTTCACTCAATTTCGCCTTTACCCGGAGCTTTCGCTTCTTCTTAAGTCACGGTAATGAGTGAACATGCTTCGAGAAGGAGGCTACGGTGTAGATAGTCTATATAATATATTATAGGCGTTACATCGGGGGATACGAAGCGCGCCGGCCTTTGCTAAATTGCACCGTGATGGGTCCAATAAATCAGGCACAGTTATTTGCACGCGCGCCAACCAGGAACAGGTTTCGATATTTCCCGCATCTCGATTCTTTTCACCGCGCCAAACTACCGTTCTCGCAAAAAAATGAACCGTTTACCTCGAAATTTACCGAATTTGTTGTTCGAGTACGTACAATAGTACCGCGATTTTTCTCGCAATGTCCGACGGATCGAAATATCGGAAACTCGACCCGCACGAATTTTATTGGGTTCGCCGCGTTCTGCACCCCTTCAGAAAATTTATTGAACTACTTTAATCGCGTCAAATATAGAGCCCGGTTGACTTACAATCCTCTATTTTTGTTCACTTCTAAACTTTAGTAGAGACAAGTTGTGAGACTCACCTCAATGTACATTGCATTGGTCCATCGTACGAAGCTGCGAGAAGACGTCTTACAGACAGTCCATCTAGGATTCTACAAATAAAAAAAATTAGTTAATTTAACGGGAGCATTATACTGGAAATTGATTTTAAATACAAACTGATCAAAGCGCAATACAATCTTTTATTTTATACTCATTCTCCTTTATCGTCTATTAAAGTACGTCCCTATCAAAATTTCTGCTGATAAATTCTAAATCCTTTTTCGCAACGCGTCAACATTCAGAAGCAGCCGGTGCCATTTACAATTCGCGTTTCGAACGGACGCCAATTAAAGTTTCGGACGTGCCCTGGTGACGCGTTGCAAAATCCGGCGCGACGACACGAAATCCTTGGCACGGCCGTGCGCCGGGCGTTTCGACAATAGCCCAGAGGCGTCGAACTACCGGACACGGTTGAATTATGAATTTCGTTATCCGGGGAACGTCGCGATAACAATTTGTCAGTGGGAAGGTTCTACAAATTCAGTATCCTGTCCCGAACACGCCCGGCACTACCTGGGACAAATAGTTGAGCTTTCTGCTTTCCCCTCGCCTCGCCCCGTGTCGTGAGAAAGTTCCTCGCGAACCTCGAATCGCCATAATAGTTTCATCGTTCGCAATTATGCACAGTTTCCAGACTAATGTGACGCGAGAGGCGCTAACGTACGTATTAATCAAGAGAAACGATTGGCAATTATGAAAAACGTAATATGAAATTGTCCAAAAATATAAAAAAACAAATGAGAACATTTATTCGTTGCTAGATTAGGAGTTAGTTACTATCGTGGAAATACTGCGCACCTATACGTGGTGGGCGACAGTGCGAACTCGAGAATAAGGTCAGTCGAGAGTAAACTACAAGTGGAGGCTTGAGAAAATAAACCTACGTGGTAAAGTCGTCTATCACAAGAATTAGCAATAAATGACACTATACCTGGTTTGAAGTACAGTTTTATATCCGCATTTATATACGTTTACGTTCGTATTTTTAAGCACCGAAGAACTTTACTCACAGGAACGTTTTTAAAGTCTGAATATTTAAAGTTTAACAATGAAATAAAATTTTCGAATTGCCTATATTATTATGTATGCTTTTCATTAGCCAACTAAATAATTCATTGCAAGTATTCCTTAATTTATTCTGTCTACCAGAATTAGAAGCATGCAAGCCCTCGTTTCACATGTGTGTCTGACCAAGCACTGATCTACACTACTTAAACTGTACTTTATCTCGTATTTCCTACATTTTTCGTAAACATTTCTAACATTTGATTAAACGTATCTCTTCTATAGAAATTTAAACATCTATTAAGAGAGATTTTAGCCTATAAAATATTAACAATTGATCAATAAGATTAATTAAGAGATTGCTCGTTGAAGATTATTACTGTAGTTTATGATTTAATGTATGCACATTCATTTTAGTTGAGACTGCCGTGTAATACTTCCTGCTGAATAACTTGAATAATGTGGATAAGAGAAACATACAAAAGATTAACAAAGAATGAAAAGGATCTGACACAAACTAACTACCAACTACTTATATTAAGTAATTAAAAGAGTACAGCATATCTTTCGTAACGACATACAAATTGCAAATCAACTACAAACGTTCTCGAAATCTTTAGGTTAAATAAATCTGTTCGTTTACAAGCGCGAGCATTAATTATGCGGTGAGATGATTAAAATCGGATTGAGAGATACATCACCGAGAACGAATAAGCAGGACGGAAAGAGAGAAAAGTGCGCCCGTCACACGACGATAAGGATCAATTGTAATTGAAAGTTCTTTTAATTAAAAAAGTTTCTCGTTAATTACGAATGACGGATTAATCGAGCGGAATCGACGCCCGCAACAGTCGATAACTTAGTATCTAAATCATCATCGTACAGTTCAGATTGTTTCAAGATTTATTTATTCTCTGAAATTATGTAATGTTACTTTAGAAAATAATTCTACACCTCGCTGTATTACTATTTACGTAAGTATTCATTTGCATTATGCAGAAAATATGATTTTCTGGTGAGATTGTGTTTAAATGGGATCTAGCCACTGTTCTACGAGAGCAAAAAGCACTCCCTAGTCGCGTGTCGATACGAGTCTAGATATAAACCGATTAGCAGCACGACAGCGCGAAATAAACGATTTTAACGACTTTCTTTTAGAGAAGAAATCTGATTATTTTTTACAGACCGATCCAATTTCTTGCATGCCGTGCGCCGTTACACGACTCCGACGACGTGAGCTAAGCACGAATGGTATCGTGAACGGAATTCTTTTTCAATTTACAGTGTAAATGTAGTTGCAGCCTAATTCTCTACCGTAATTTCGAACGAGAAAAGGCACGAGATTTAAATTGTATCGTAAAAAAGAGAACTTTTCGAGAACGCAAAATAGAAAAGTGCTTCGCTTTGAT
>NW_017176451.1:311087-336810 GCF_001652005.2 Ceratina calcarata | reverse complement strand
TGAACAAAATTTAGAACCTGTTCCTTTTGCTCACCGAAGTGGAAGTCTTATAAAACTACTTGAAAGCCATAATAATATTCCAATTGCTTGGCTAGTCGTGTCATTTCCTTTCGATCATTTTACGATTTCATTCCTCTCCTTGGAAAACCAACCAGCAAAGCAAAGTCGGTGGGCACGACGACAAAGAATAACAGCCCCAGAAACAAGCGAGAATCGCACGCAAAGCGCGCCAAAGGGATGCCTCAAAAATTGCCACCAAAACCAGCACAGCGGCGAACGATAAAACACGAGAGACCGGGGAGTGAAGGCGACCGGAAGTTCGCGCCATTAGACCCTCCGGTAGTTCGTACAACAGATACGAAGCTCCCGAAGAATCGAGACTCTCTTCATCTTCTTTCCCGACACGTAGCTGTGCATAGCCTGGCACGGCGCGGTCCTCGACGCCCCGTCCTTTTTCTCGTCCTCGCTTTTATTTATCCGCGCCTCTGTTGCCAAATCTTTTCCACCCTTTGCCACATCTTATCCGCTTCCCCTCGTCGCACCGCCCCCCGTGAAATCGGTTCGCTTCTGACGATTTTCATCAGCGTCCCATTCAGTTTTAAGATCGAGCGCGGGGTTCTTTGCGATTCTCTGTCTCTCGCGTTTTTCTATTTCACCAACTGCTTATTGGTTTCGTTTGCTTCGGTTTTCGTTCGCCAGCGACATCCGGTTTTTCTCCAGTCGATCGATCTCACGATTTTTCAGCTCCAGAAAAACACTTGGGAGATAAATGTTTGTCTTCTCAAAGCGTAGAGGTGAAAATCCACAATTGTGGCATTATCGATTTTTCCGTAGATTCTATTTTAAATGTGTCGGTTTACTTTATCTGTTTTATTTTTTACTTGTATTTCATGTCTTCAATTATCTATAGACGGAGAAGTAGAAACATCTTTCGAGTTTTATTCTGATATTCATTACGGTTGAATCATATTTAATTCCAAGCGCTCGAATTTCATCTTTTTACCAAAGCGTGATATTTCTGAACGGCCGAAATAAAGCTGTAAAAAATCTCTTAACTATTTCCGTCACGTATCACCTATGTCCCATTAAAATTTCATTTCCTTCTACCCGCGAGATTACATTCCCGTCCATCTATGTACGACACTCGCGATCTCCTGTCGACAGCTTTCATCGTCACCAACGGTATGCAAAAAGATATGATCGTCATCGTGACACATTCTTGCCCCAATTTATTTCCCTCTTCTATTCAGTATTCTTAGATCTGAGACCGTTCCTTCTTACCACCTCTTCGCCATTCATCTTCTTCGAGGGTCACGTATCTATTTTGTATTCCATCAAGCTCACGTTCATTCCCGCACAAAACAATACAAGGAACCAGGTTTCCCCTACTTTTCTTCAACAGGCTCTTGCAGAAACGAGTTTCCAACGCGGAAACGCGCGCCGAGGCAAACGGCCGAAACTTATTCGTTTCCCTTCGCACCCCAGCGTCCATTCTTCTCGTTCTCGGACCGCACTAAGTGTTCTTCGGACTCCTCTTTTTTTGTGACGCTTCTACAAGGAAACGAGTGTTTGGAGGCGGCGTCGTCTTTTGGTCCCGATTTCAAATGCAAATAAGGAGAGGAAAGAAAGGGAAGGAAGGCTACTCGCCGCAGTCTGTTTAGCAAGTTCGCGGCTGGTCTATGCGCCGGTTCTACGTATACACGAAAGCACAATTGCAACTTGTGACCACATTTTGAAAATAATTGGTGAAATTGTTAGAGCGAAAAAATTACTATCTACGGGAAATCCTTAAATGCTACTGATTGTGAATTAGATAAGAAATGATACATAATTGTGCTCGTCGCAACAAAAATCTCTGTTAACAATATAGAAGCTCAAAGTGTCTAAGAAATAATTGTAATGAAGAAGAACTAAAAAGGTATTAAAAAGATGAAGGCCACGTATCTGTTGGGTATAATTATTCGAATTGAATGGGTATAAAGTGTTCGACCAATTTACAATACTCCGCAGCAACACTCGAACGAACAGCTTCATTAAAGTAAAATCTGCGGCGTGGGCGGAACGCAATTATCGGAAAGGCAAAAGTTCCCAGTGCAACGTAAATTTGAAAAGCAAGATTCCCTGGTTGTTAAATGCACGTTGGAACACAAACTGAAATTCACGTGCGAGCCGATCCGCGAAGCTCGTTAGCGTTCACGTTCGTCGCCTTCAATTCCAAACCTTCCCTGGTACTTCGTGAAACGAACCTAACCGTGAACGAGGCAATTAAACCGCGTTATCTTAACGATGGAACTGTCAAGAAAGCATTCCGAATCTTCACCAATTGGGTAAGAATAATTCACATTGCATGCAAGCCTCAAACATATTTTACGGCTCTCCAACTTTTAACTGCCTCCACTAATTCCACTAGTCGCGGTAATCTAAGTGATAACATTCCTGAATGGTCAGTCGAACAAGCGTGTGCTAATGACAGTCAAGTTTGGTCTCTAGATCAAATTAATCATTGTATATTATGTGTTGTTCAAATATGAACAGAGAGCAGGAATACATGTAATCAACGGCTTGTGACAAATATAGAAGCAGGATAATACAATGAAACGAACAAGACTTAAGAATAACATTACACTCCATCCAACTCGGCGCCGTTGCCATGATTTAAAACATTGTTTGTTCCGAACATTAAAATTTCTTCAAGTTTTACGGAGCTACTGAACGAGCCCTGATGAAGGGAAAGTAAGTTTTTCACGAAGTTGCCAGTACTGCAATTTCTTCAAATATGTACTACAAAAAACTTTGATGGAATAAAGAACAGTAAAAAGTTTTGAACGAACAATTGAAGATTCGTGATCTCCGACTATCCGCATCTATCACCATCAGTGACAGTTGGCCATTGTGTAACCATGCGTAGGATGCGCAGTATGTAGTATCAATCGTCCCATAAACCTAAGCTTACCCCGACACTACGCTTGTCTCCGACCCACTACGAGCAAATTCCAGGTTACCCTACCCCACGCCTCGGATAACATTTACATATGGCATACATTTGCCGTTCCAAACCGGTAGGCACCGCATCTCCGTCGCTGTGGACCCGCAACGATATACATTAACGGTGAAAAGGGAATACGGCTCGAGGCGAGCAATCAAGGGGTCATTGTCTTTCGCATGTAAACGACATACGCACGTACAGTCAATGAAAAATAGTGTTCGTACATTTCTGACGTTATTTCAGTTTCGCGCAATGTTTCTTCATTCAAAAACCGACAAAATGTGCAAATGTTTTCCATGGTAAAGTAAATATTTCGTTGCGAACGAAAGCAAATATACATATATGTATCAAGTAATACGTAAATAAGATCGAGTGATAGTAACTTGGTTTTTGATACAATATTTATGTCCTGCAATTATATGATGGCTTTCTGATTATAAAGAAAATTCTAAACACAATCATTTATATCTTTAACAATTTATGCAAACGGATTTGTCATTCATTTCTAGAACATTGCTCGTATACTATACAGTACCCCATACGTGTACGTACAGACAGCAGTCTCCGATTGGCTCTCGTAGATTTCGGCTTTCTCTAACAGGCATGGTTTCCAAGCACACAGCTTGCAAATTTTCGATTACCCTGGCCCGGGCAACATTTACATATGGCATGCGTTTGCCATTCTATATTCCTATTGGTAGGAAATCGGGGTCTCGAACAGGAATCTGCAGAAATCTAAATTTCGTTCGTCGTCGCGTCATTAGGAATTTTTAACTGCCAGTAAAAACAATAAAACTTCTATGTTAGATGTACATATGTATACCCCCGTTCATGAATATTAGGGCAAGTTGTAAAATGTATAACCAAACGAGATGTAAAATTATGAATAAACAAGTTAAATGTGCTATTTGAATAAACAAAGAAATATGAGACATCACTTATTAGCAGTATCTATACACATAATCATGATTAAAATTCTGGTTTATATTTTTTTTATTTTATTGTTACGGATAAATATTTATAAGAGCTCGGATATTCTAATCAGTGGGCTATGTACTTATAAAAATGGTTCCTCAATTATTTTTATAAATGGACGTGTTAAACGAGTACTTATTTTTCATTGAAATTATTCATTATTGAAACTATATGGCTTTTTAATATTTTTTACTATACTCTTTCAATTAAGATAATCTACGAATGAAATAATTGTCAATTTATTAATAAGTAATAAGGATTTGAAAGTGACTTAAGATTTATGATCGGGGACATTATATATACCATTTGGAAACTTTTAATCCGTAATAACAATAGCAAATTGATCGGTAGTATCAATCATCGTATATATATATAGGCACGATTCGAAACAACCACTCGTTTCAATTGCGCTCGTTGGCAAATCGAAACGTTCTCGTTTCCGTCCGGTAGCAACTTGGAAGTATGTATGTGTAGGTAATCTAATAACGAAAGACCGGCTAATTCAATGACTGTATTTCGTGCTAGTTTCTTTTTCCAGCGCACGGTTGGAACAAGGACGGGAGCTGGCGGAGTAGGAAGGTATACTGACCTGCATGCGTCGAGAAATGTTAACGATTCACCGTTTCTTCCTGAAACGGCACGAAACACGGGATGAATTTCGTGCGGCTGGTTGAACTTGCAGAAACCAGCTACGGCACTAACGAAGGGTTGAGAACCACTGAAACGTGGAACGGAAAAATTGTGCCGAGTGTACATAGTACGAGGGCAAAGGGAAAAAGAGGAAAAATGAAAAGGTAGAGGGGAAGAGATTTTTCTTCGGAAGTTAGCTCGGAATAAAAGAGGAAACAGCCGACTCGACTTTCGACCTTGACTCGCCTCGCTATTTTTCAACGCTGTTTGCAGAAAATGCTACCTATAAACGGAACGGTGCACTTGGTATGCGAAAATTTACCGGTGGAAATGTCCGTTCAAATTTTGCGAAATAATGAATCAAGAAATTTACTGAAAGACGGCAGAATTTGTTCTACCATTCTTTTCAAATATTAAACCATTCATTCTAGTTCTCTTTAAAACTATATTCACTTTAAAATCGATGTTCAGTGAAGTATTCTTTCGTCATTAAAAGTCATGAGTAACTAGTTGTAAGCACAATCCGTAAACTTCATAAATATTCGACAGAATGTTAGAAACTTAAAACTAGTACAAATTTAATCAGGAATAATCTTCAAAAAAGTGGAATTCTAGTTTGTGAAAACTAAAAATGAAGTTTAGCAAGCAAGGAAAATCCAACTCTCGTCGGCGAATAATTGAACGGGATTTAAATGATAATCGCAAATATGGAAGATTATTCACTTCGTTGTTCTCTCTCTACTTTTCGTCTCCTCTTCGGATAACATTAGAGCTATGAACCCTTAACCTTATTTGAAGAGTGCATTTCTACGTAACCAGAAACCCGAGTTGCGTACAGGTAAAATTTCAATGCGCGCGGCGGCGGTGCAACGAGAATATAACCGGCGCATATCGTGCTTTAAAGGATTCTCTAAAATTGCGGTCGGAACGTAATAAAGTCGCGGGAGTCCATGGAACGATGTTAACATCCGCGTTTCTGTACAAAAGAGTATTCCAAAGTCCCTAGAGCTCGTAATTTTTTGCGATTTTAAGAGAATAATTATTACCTCGATTAAAACTAATGAATTGAGAACAATTATATATCATACCGAGTTGGGATGAAATTCATAGAATTTTTTCACTTGAAACTCATTTTTGTATGTTTTAATGCATTATTAATAAATATCAGGAATAGATATCATTTAACGAATAATAATTTTCGAATAAAATATTTTTACATTTACAGACTACACATACACATGCATTATGCAAGCACATGATTATGTAGGCGCATTTGTTATCGTGACAGTTTACCTAATCGACTCATCAATCAATAAATTTTATTGGTCGTTATTTCCGCAACAGAGATTGTCCATATTTTTTATGTTCCACCACGGTGACACTGCAATTTATTCTTCATTGTTTTGCAATTCAACGAATAAATCTTTCAATACATAAATCCACCATACTATTATTAACTACAGACAATATTACGTCTTAAGTTGCAACTTTTTTCAAATATTAATTCTTTACTTTGAAGAAGGTGCAAAAATTAAATACGCTGACGGTGTAGAATGTCTCGCAAATGCAGTGGTTTACGAGCACGGTTGTTCCACGACTCAGGAAGTAGTCAACAGTACCTACATCGGATTGCTATACGAGGCCGAAATTTACAACGCGCCGCTTCCTGACCGAGCTTCAGCACGCGTGTCTTTGTAACGTTTGTGTCACGGAATCGTTAACGACTGTTGACAAGTTCCGGCGAACAAGCGTAAATTAGAGACATCATTTCTCCTACTATCAGCGTTACGTTGCAACCTGACAAAGTGCAAATTTTATTCTCGACAAGCTTTGCAATAGATAAAGTATTAACTTGGTACGTATATAAAGCCAAATTGGAGTATTTTGCAGGAACATTTGTTAAGTTTGAAAAAATGAAATATTCATATGCACCAACTTAATACGTATTAAAACATATTAACACACGAAAAAGGAATAATTCTTATACGGGATGTAAAAATTTATTAATAATGTGAAAAAATTAGAGTAATCTCGTTATACTTTCTGAATAATTAATTCTCTCTGTTAGCCGCAATACACAGAGCCATTAACGACTGCAGAGATGGTGAAATCAGTGCTCATTGTTTAATCCCGCCTGTTTGGTAGTGTGTAATTTTCATAAAACTGTAGCTCGCTACAAACGCCATGCCTAGTTTAATCACTTTGTGTTATTACTCGTACCTAATGATTTCAACAACTAGAGAATAAAATCGCGGGTTTATTGTACCCATTGATTACGCAGGACGCTTTTAGTAGTTGCGAAACACTTTACCCAGCCAGTTTAATCGACATTTCGGAAACAGCATTACTCTATTTACTGTATCACAAAATAGTGAGAAGTATTTATTTTTGCATTCATTACCAAACAATACTACAGTCGACATTTGTAACCAAATTACGAAATAAAAACTATTAAAGTTGCATTAGTTAAAAAATTATTAAAAATATAGAAGATAAAGAAAGATTTTACTTGAATCAAACTGAAAGCTGTTAGGTACGTGAGAAGCAATCTCATTCATTATCGATGGTACAAAAAATAACAGTGTTTAATAGGAAATCATACGAATGTCAATAACCGACCGGGCGTTGTTCTACGCGGTTCGACGTATCGATAAATACTATGTCACTTAAAATTACGCGTCGAACACCGAGAAACTTGCGGTCTCGAAATATTTCCCAACACGAGGGTGCTGCCAACGTGCCATTGCGCTGTCACACCTCGTTATTACTTTAGGCGTGAGTAAATTCGCATAGTTGATAGCGCGAGATGCAATTCCCCAACGACGAGAAACGACGTTCAAAAACTGTGTTCCGACTCCGGTACGGCGTGACGGAAAGCTATTAGCTTGGCCGCGAAACTTTCAATCTTCCGCCTTAGGAAACTTAGGAATAGTTAAATGTTACAACTTTTCCGCGAAGAATTTAATAACGACGCGCATCCATATCCTAAAACCAAACTCCAAACTAGCCAAATACTTGCTTTATCGATGCTCTGTTATCGAAGACTACGAATAATAAACGGACACTAGATTTACATAAAATAATACAACAGTTTAAGCAAACCCAAACAAATATTATGTAAAAATAAAGATAAACGACTTGGCTCGATCATGTAATAAAATTATTCAAAGTATTGTCAATTTATCCATATAATCGTCTTTTATAATTCACAGATCCTAAATGTTGAGAGCACTATTTGCAAGATAATTCACAGAGCGCCAAATTGCGAAACCCAAATTTCTAAGGTAATTGTGTTTCGATAACAAGATTTAACGCTACTCTGTCTCGCGCACGATACTGACGGTAAAACGTCACGCGCGATGTAACTTGCTTTTACTGCAAATCATCAGAGGCTCGTGAATTTGCCCGTAAAGTTGATCATCCGTTAAAACAGTAAAGTCTTAAACACTTAAAACTTACGACGTGCTGTTACAACAGGGGACGCTAATTACTAAACAACAATTATCGCACTTAAATCTAAATTAACTCGTAGAAAATCCGGTAATCATTCTACAACACTTTATTATTGTGCGTTTAACGTCTCTCCAAACTATGACGTAATTAACAACGTAAAGTGTGTATCGTTCGCGTGGTTTACATTTAAGCGACGCGGTAAGCTCATTTTCTAAAGTACCTTTTGAATTATTTTAAGAGATTTATAAATCCTCATGTACTCTCAA
The DNA here is from genome assembly GCF_001652005.2 of Ceratina calcarata. Taxonomy (NCBI): domain Eukaryota; kingdom Metazoa; phylum Arthropoda; class Insecta; order Hymenoptera; family Apidae; genus Ceratina; species Ceratina calcarata. The sequence goes on along the minus strand of NW_017176451.1, from coordinate 328,500 downwards.
AATTTAATGTGTGCTACACTTAACCTAATGCTATTAATTTATTGCAAATTATTCTGAGTTGCCATATACAACACTGGCTACGAAATTGCATGAATATAAATTAAATATCTTTCATCGTCCAGACTTTGGAATGCCTCCGCTCCAGTGAAAAGATTTTCCAGGGACGGTAATTACCAGTATAAAAACGGTCTTGTGACTAATTAGTAGAGACGCGGGGAACGGCACGGACAATTACTTCTAACGAATCGGCGGCAATTCTCGTGCGAAGACAATTACTTCAATTCAACAGGGGGACAATATCGGCAGGGTATCAAGCGGAATCGCGCGCGTGGCCTATATAAACCGCAGTTTAGGCGAGCGCGCACGTATGCTGCCTCCGTTGCACGCGCATTTACGACGGCTCGTTACCAGGGCTCCGGTGTATCTAACCCAGTTGTCAATTCGTATAAAGCTTGTTTCGCACTCGTTCGGCGTATCGCGTCGCGGTTGAAATCGCGACCGGCATACAAATAAAGTTTCGTACCGCGCCGTGGCAGCCATTCCAAGTCAAACAGGAGCTGATGCCGGCCGGGGCAGCTTTAATAATATTCCTCGAGGACGAGCCGCGTCGCCGCGCGGCGCGGATAAATAAATAAAACTTTTCAGAGCGCCCGCGGGACTCGGAGTGCGGAGAGCCCTGCAATTTGGTCGAAATATCGCTCGCGAATATCTCACGTTTTTAAAGGAGGAAGCATTCATCGATCCCCTCCCTTTCGTGCTTTCAAACTTTCCGTTTCATCGACGTTACGAGGGAACGTTAAGAAAAATATTCCCGTGCTTCCGACTGAATTGAATACGCGGAGCGCTCCAACGAACGCATTTCCGCTTGAAATTCGCTGATGGAAACGTCCCGTTCGGTTCCGTCCGTTTCATCTATCTAACTCCCCGTAAAGTCGTTATCGGTTGCGACCGATTTTTTTCTTTTTCACAATACGTACAGTTGCATTCTATTGCCACGCCTCGCCGGCGTTTAACGATCCGCGGACGCGCGCTTCTTGGACAGCTTTCAGACCGCCGCGTCGCAGTTACGCAACCGAATTTACAACCCGTACTACTATCTACATCTCATAATCTTTAGTTTCCATAAAAAGAAATTTTAAGATCAATGTGTTGCAAATAGGAACATAAAATCCTGACATCAAAAATTTCAAATTGTGTATTAGTACATTCATTGGTATCAAATGTTCTTGTGAAATATTAATCATAATCGTATTGGTTAATTTGATTATCGTAAAGCATAAAGGCTTAAGAATGAAGAGAATATAAAGGGGAAAAGAAATGATTCTGCATGTCAATTTCAAGAATGTATCATTCGAATGGAGAACAAACAGGCTTTGGGTTCCACGCTCTTGGCTTTAACATCGCGGGGCAATTATTCGCGGAAGCTTTGAAAAAAATTGCGTGTTTGCACTTTTTTAATTAAATTTCCCGTCTGGACGGCGTTCCGCGACCGCGTCGTGGCCACCGAGGGGTGGACTTGAGAACTTTCTGGAATTTAATTGAAGTCCAGGCATCCTGCTCGACCGGTCAGCCGACCAAGCTCCTTTGTCGACTGGAAAGAGTATTTCCTGGCAAATTTGCGGAAAATTCGCCGCAACCCTGTCCCTGCTCTGGCCAGAGAACAAACGTCGACTCTCCGAGCCGCGACGATTACGTTCAATCGCAGAAGACAGAATCCGTGCACGCGTCATCGCGTTTCGTGGGAAATAAAATATTTCATCGCAGAAAATCTGTTAGTGGTGATACCATAGGAACCAATATTAAAACTAAATTTAAAACTGATTCGGGGACGCGTTTCGCTTGGATTTAGATAAATCGTGGACACGCGAGATATACTTTTAAACAACACAGCGGTTATAAGGGAGGACATGGCGTAGCAGGTGCAGCAGGTGCACAGCGTTCGTCCTCTGAAAACGCTGAAGTTCTCCATTAAAAATTCATTTTTCATCGGAAATCGAAACTGCTAAAAATTCGTCCGACGTTTTGTACGCTACCCCTGGGCGCATATCCGCGAGGAGGAGGAAGATACGAGGGGAGCGCGGCGAAAGTTCTCCCTTTCGACGGTATTCCCTCAATTTCTACCCCACACCGGCGAACACCTGCTTACCTGTTACCATATTCCTTTCCTCTCGCCATAACCGATCGCGAGAGCCTATTTTTCAGCGATAAAAATCAATGGCACATTTTCAGCGGGACTCGCACGCGGGACACGTCGGCATAAAAGCCACTTTTCCCACGACCCGAGAACCACCCCCGCTATATTCTGTGTGTGGATCCCGTAAGATGCTTAACCTCTTGGCTTTCATCGCAGTTCTATGGGAAGTACCCACCACCACCAGCATCGCCACCGCTATCGCTCGCTCTTTTCCCTTCCCGCGAACGCTTCGTTCCCCTCCCTCGGGCTCTCGGCGCTCTTTCCATCGAACGCTTGCACGTCCTACGTGGCGTTGACATTTCTCGGCTTACGCTTTTCGCACGTACAATTTCGCGCCTGTTCGTCCGATCAAAGAACATTTCGACAGCTACGATTCCTTATATCTCCGAAGCTTTTAGACGTGCAGCGACCAATTTATCACGTTAAGAGTTAAACGAAAGAGATCTTTGGACGTATAGATGCGAGGATCTCTTTTCTTCGAATTGTACGAAAGCCCAGTCGAAGAGAAAACGTCAAAAAAGGCGAAACACGTCCGCGCGCGTGCCACAGTGAACAAAAAAAGTTTCGATTAAAAAGCGGCTACACGAGACCGTGCGAAATCGAATTAACTCCCGCGCGTCCATGCGACTGTGCACTTTTTGTTTCTGCGTTCAATTCTTTTTTCTTTATTTGACCCGGTTTTCTTTGTCCCTCTGAACGGGGTTCGGTCAGCTATTCAGCGCGAGAAGCACGCGCGAGACAACGTGATCGGAATGTTCATTGGTAATTCAGAATGGCCGAGTGCCTAAGGGCGGCTCAGGGCGGGATGAAGATAGCAGAAGTCAAACGGAAACCTCGCCGGTAAGAATCGGTTCGAGATCGTGTCCGGTGAAACGAAGCAGAGGCGAGGTGCGGAGGGAAGCGCGAAGGCGGGACGAATGGAAAGTAAAGAGGATCGATCCGGAGGCCAAGACGAGATACGAGGATAGATCGTGAACGAGTATCAAGGATTAGGAAACACCGATTGCTATCGGGGGGTTAATGACGATGAACGAAGACGGAGAAAACGAGATCACGAACGGAAAAGCGAGATAGAACGCGGGCGAGGGCGGGCCGTCTCTCCTCAATCGAAATTAAGAGTAATGATTCACTGATCGAGCGGAAAAGAAGATTAACCCTTTCGACGTTCGAGGCGCTCGGCGACGATCACGGAGACGTGTATACAGTTTCAGGTTTTTAAGATCTAAGAAATTTTACGAGCGGCGTTTGATTAAAACGCTCCATGCGGAAGCTGTAAAGGTTAACTCGTATAAAATGCGTTATCGTATTTACTGCACCGTTTACTGCACGTTTTATTGCGGATCATTTTTCAAGGACCGAGCTACGTCACTATAGAACAATGTAATAAACGTGAGAAACGCATACGGCACAAGGTAACACATAGTTCTATAATAATGCTAATCACGCCTTTAAGACAATAAATACGAAAAATTACAATTTTTATGTATATTATTCTGTTTTAATATGGTAGACAATATTAATATCCTTTTTAAATGTTTGCATTGGCCCATTTACCTATACTCTGTCAAACTTTAATACCTATAATGCCCTCAATCTCGGTGATTACCTACTACTACCGCTTGCAGTAGTATGAACAGATGCAGGTCAGCCATAGAAACTCTGATATTTGTACGGCTCTGCGCGTAACTACTATTCTCAAGTAATCATTGTCATGGACAGAATCCGATGTAGTTTAAACAGTAAGAGCTAGCCTGCTACGTAAGTACTTACTGTCGATCTAATGATTAGTCCGATACTACTAAAGCATGCCTGTTATCATTAATTAGTATTCGATTCTCCGTTTAGTTCTATCTAAAGATTACAGTAACATGCTACCATAAATCGTTTAACGTGAAGGGTCCAAAAACGCCACGGTTGACATAATAATCATCCGAAGTCAATATGATAGACGCGAATTTCCATGAAAATACGAAAACATCGACCGATAATCCGTTAATTACGGTAGAGATCGAGTTTAAGCCGAGGCGATGAAAGCCTGGGTACCAAGAATTGAAGACACACGACATCATCCGCCGTTAAAAGAAACTTGATCCGACTAACACGAGAAAAGCGCCTTCGCCTGTCAAAACCCGGGCGAAGCTTTGGAATCGAGGGCTTGGAACGCTTGGCATTTTACATTAAAATCTTTTCTCCCGTGTCAACCTGATATCCCCTTGTCTTTCTCACTTCCCCTCTGTCCCTCTCTCTCTCTCTCTGGGTTTTTCTTAAACTCGTCCAGCCCTAACATTTATCACCGTCATCAGAGTTTTCCCTGTGCTCGTGCGTATGCGTGCGACGAAAACTTTTCGGAAAATTCGCTCCGGTTTGTTTTATTTCCAAACGCGTATTACCATCGAAACTTGTGCACCCTCGTCGTCGAGGCTCAACGTTGTTTTCTTATTTATATAAAGTGTTCCCATAATCGTGAACCGGAAAGTAGCCGACCTCTGGCGTAAACTTGGCCGAAAATACGAAGTTATTGCTCAAATAATAAAGTTTATTCGTAGGTGACTTCGTTTCGCTGAAATCAAATTTAATAGTTTGTCGAGTACGTGTATACTTAGCTAACTTCCGGCTGAAACCGTTCAAACTCGATTTTCTCGAAACATTGGAGAATATAAGAGAGTCGTACCTCTTATAATTTTTATGATTTCAACGAAATCGTCTTATATTTCATTTCCGTTTAATCTTGATATTTGAGATCGACAAAAGACGAATCTAATTTATTGGATAAACGAAAACAAGTGAACGCAATGGGCAAGTGGTGAAAAAATTGCGGGAAGCTCGTACAGGGATCAGAAGTCGAGACAGGTAAACAACTCGAGGCTTGTTGTCACTGAGCCCCGTGCTGTATCTATATTCGAAAAGCTCGAATCTGCACAGCGAAGCACTCGGGTACACGCTGGTGCTTAACGGCACTATTCTTCGTAGAATGGCAGCTGGCAGGGAAATTCAAAAGCGCGTGTTTGTCGTCCACTCGGTGGATCCTTCCGAAAATTGGCCTGGCGTCACTCGAAAATTTCATGATCCTTTCTCTCCCCTACGTAAAAGGTTCCGACAAACGGGAAAGAAGACACACGACACAGTGAACGAAATTAAATCAAGATGGGATCCGTCCCTCCGTGTCCGCTTAAAACCCACGAAACGGCTATTACCACATAGTTTCCGCACTCGCGCCAAAGTAAAAGGCATGTTTTCTTTTATTGCCATGTTTGTGCCACAACTCCGCTCTGATGAACGCATTTTTAAGATTCTGCGAGATACATATGAAAGTAGTGCTGCTGGATACATACATATATGTATTGCACGTGCATATTAATGTATGTGTGTATGAATAGGACTGTCTCACTGTGCTATTAAAAGTACTAATTTCATATGTTTCATGCTTATTTAAATCTAACAAAACGAATTTCACAAATTCTCTATTACATTTCTGCATCTTTTCAAAGACATCAGAAACTGACGCGAAACATTTTTCTGACGAATTCACGTTCGTTCGTTCGTAGATACTTTTAGCCGGGAGAATTGCGCAGTGCCTTTTAAAGAACGAAATTGCATCAACTGGAGGAGAGTATCGAATTCGATTATTTTCATCGTAAAGAGGTGTGACGAGAAGCGTACAATGTTCAGAAACTTTGAATGGCCCTCGAAAGCATCTTACGTGGTGAGCATCAGGAAATGGAACATGAAAATGAATACAGGGTTGCATCTTTATAGCGCGCCTGCTTCTTTTCCATATCTCACGTGTACGCTTGGCGACGGAATGGTCCCCCAAGCTCGAATGGGTGAGACTGAAATATTCTCGCCTCTTTGTAACTTTTCATATTACGCAATATAAATAAGACACTTAGATATTGTGTTCAGAGGCGCCGCAACACTGATGGAATTTCGCGAGTTTTTCCGTCTCTTTAAGTGGTTTAAGCCATTTGCATCGTTACGTATACGCGTAATTCATATCATTAAAGTGGCTATGCGAAATTATTCGTTATGAAGTACCATTATCCCTTGTTCATCAAATTTACTGTAGCCTTGAAGAATTTATAATCAGGATATCACTGCTGGGAGACGAACGGTAGCGAGAGTAAAAAGTGCTATACGCACAATTCCGAAGCGCGATTCAAGTAAGGTGTAGGAAGTGGAGCGTGTTAGTTCCGGGGATCCAGGAACGTGCCAAGACTATTTCGAAAGAGTTACTGGCGACGCTAATATCAGTAATACCGACCGTACAACCGTCGCGGTATTTCGACCCGAAAGCTGCTGCACCCGCGTACTGGAAAATGTCCAACGGATATACCTTACCCTAGTCTAGTCGGTTGTACCCCTACCGTTTCCAAGAACTGGCCGATTGTTCAATCGAGTTAAATTTGCAATGTAAAATGAATCTCAAAGGTTTATGTAGGCATTAAGAATTTACAACGATCAACAATCTATACAGTTTAAAAGAACAATATCTAAATATGTATAACTTGTCACTAAGTGTAAAATAAACTGTGAGGTACTCGAAAATTCAAAAGCTAAATTACATTTGGCGGCGTATTTAATCAAAAGGCAGAGTTGCTTTGCCCAGAAGTTCGAGCAATTGGGGAGCCTTCTTAGCGATCATTTTCTAGTAAAAAGATTCTAAACCGTTAAACAGAAAATTTAGGTTTGCATAATTATCCACGAGCCATGTCTCTCTATTCCTTTTTTAATTCAGAATCTACGCATTTAGAGGCGCTCTTATGAAATGCAACGAATTAAGGTCACATTAACCCGGTTTTTAAAGAACTCTCCCCCATTAAAGGGGCACTGACAAACCAAAAAATCGTATCTACCAGATACGTGAATAATGGTCGCGTGTTCGACGTTTCCAAAAAAAAAACATAAAAAAAAGGAAAGAAAAAAAATGCATAAAAAGATTCTATTCGATGGCGTCTGGATAAAATGGATTTTATACATCTCTAGGGACATGAATATTTTACGCATTCGATCTCAATGAAAATCGTCTTGGAGGCATGTCAAAAATGCAGTCAGCGCACGAGACTCTGAACGTATATTTGGTCAAAACCCGATAAATTTTTTTATTCTTTTTTGTTCCCCCAAAAAAGACAGCAAAAAGCACGCTAGAAAGTTTTGCATTTTTATACATTTTACATCGCATCGGTCAAACTGACTTCTTTTCGAAGTCCGCTTTGTAACGCCTGTAATACATCGATTGAAACACGCACAACGCATCGACATCATCAAAGCTTGATTTCACGCTTCCGTGACGTTCTTACTACATTAAATTTCAACATTTTTTTCCTTGTTCGCACGTACACAAGAGAAAAAAAGATCAAAGTGGAGTATAGAAAGCCCACATTGACCTTACGGTGATTAATACATAAAGGATTAGATATTAAAATGTAACAATGTACTCCGACAATGAAGCGATTAAATTTTGATTGAACGAACGGAGTGAACTGCATAAATAATGTATGTTATAAATAATTCATATTTCAACCCTCCGGCTATATAATAATTCGACATTATAATATTAATTACTGTAGTTATATGGTTAAAAAAAATTGAGAAAATAAATAGCTACTCACCTCCCTCGAAGCAGTTGAATGTTCAATCCGTAAAGGTCATCGAAGGTTTCACTGCAGTTCACTAACTCTCGAATAAGCGTTATCGTAACAATAATCACCACCGACGCGACTTGACACAGGCACGAATATTCGGTCCTAATTCAGTCACTAATTGGTAAGTAAGTAGTACTACAAAATTCGTCAAAGACGGTTGACGGTTTTGCGAAATTCGCCGTGTTCACACTTCGTTACACAACATAACACTGACACTCTGGCTGATTAAGTAGCGACCGTTTATTTAGATTGTATTATCTGTTAGGGCATCTCTGCGCAGTTGAACTACAGCTTTCAACAAAGAGGAACATACACTCGCAGGCGTATACGGACGAGCCAGAACGTCATTCGGTAGGAATGAATACGGCCAGTAGACGATTACTTATACGAAGGACGTCTTCTAATACGCGAGTACCATTTGAAGATTAAATTCGAAACGGAGGAACAGTAAAGAAAAATCACGTAATCGAAACTATGTTCAAGCTAATGCATATGAAATGACGCTCTCTCCAAGTTTTCCATTCAATTTAACTCTACCATTGAATTGTTATCATAACATACTTAAAAAAGAAAAACAACGAACTATCGTTGTATTGAAAGGATCGGATGATACGAGTGTTAAAAATAATTGCATTGACACAATTTCGATTACAATTTTTTATTTGTTTTTTATTCAGAATTTATCAGTATGGTGATTTTCATCTATTCTCGAATTCTTGCAACGTTTCGGAATGTTCTTAACGGGCGGAAGCACAGCAGTTATGCGGCTCCATCAATCGCCATCCTCGCGGCAGTTAAAGTCGAACGTTTCGCGTCAAAATGTTTGCGAAACAGGTTACTAAATTGCCAATTCTATGGAAGCAAGTGAAACTAACGCAATAGACCGGCCACCATTCGATACACGCCTGAATTCGTTCCTGTTAATTAATTTTCATACGTGATATTTATCGCAGATACCACTGACGAAATTTCAGCTCTCAAGTCCGATTGTACGTATTGTTATTTTTAAATATGCGAACATTTTTACTTTTATGTATTCCGAATATAGTCATGGTCATGTTCTTTGTATCTGACAATGGTGGCATTGCTTTTAATTTTGAAAACGGTATTAAAAGCTGAATTATCATTATCCTCTTCACGATGGGATTTCGATACCCATAACGTTGATTAGCAAGTTTAATTGAGAGTTATAGGCCCATTGTGAGATTTAATCGCGTCCATGTATAGGTTGTAACCGTAAAATCACCAAGTTCCAACGTCTTTTCACCGATGTTTATCGCGATCGCACCCCATTTTCCGGCGCCGCTTTTTTTATTGCTTCATCCCGCGGACCGTGGAACCCCATTCTATTGTAAATGGAAAGGAGATCGTTCTATTCCCAAGCGTGAAGCAAACAGGGTTCTAATGATTTCGCGAGACAAGTACATGCGTTGGTCAAGGACGACACGGTTTCTTTGCCGAGGAAATAAAGGTACGGCAGAGAAGTCTGAAATATTTCATCCGACGTTATGAATATGCATCTGTATCACATTATCATTGTTTATACGGAACACCTCGAGGACAAAGAATTTTCATTCTTGAGAATTTTCATTCCGAAACGCTCGGAGTGAAACATTTATGCGCGGAACGGAAATGAGAAGAAAGAGTTGAGAAATATACGCGGTGCACAAAATTATGTGTAAAATGAGAAACATTGAGTCGGTGAGATAAATAGAATAACTAATAAATTCGGTAAACTTGGTACTGTGAAATGAACTTCCATGTATGAAGCAAGTTCATATTTCACGATCAATTCGGGTAATTATGATTAAACGATGAAACAAACTTAATGAAAAATAATTCGCAATATGAATGTTGTAATCGGAACTGCGCTCAGGTATTGACCCGAATATCGTTTGAATCAAAGATTAGTTAAAATTAATTTTCAGCCGCGACAGCGTACTAATTGTAAGCGATGCGTAGCGCTTTACGTAGACTCGTATCACTGAAGAATGCCCGGACGACATGCTACGCGCATCAGACTTGATTGCCAGGATTTTATGATACCCGTGATATTTTATGATACTCGATGTACATATTACGCGAAGAACAAAGGGACGAGATGCGCGGATTGACGCGAGTCCATACGTGGGTAGGTATACATTCACCTCCGATCACGTGAAACTTAAAAGAACGTTCATGGTCGTTGACAGTTGACTTGAAATTCCGCTATGACAAGGTCGCGAGTAAATATGATTAAAAGACATTTTAATACCTTTCATCGTTCGACCACGCTTTTCTATTACGTAATTGTTTAAAGTTCATGTGAAATTCATCTAAATTTATCCAACACTGAGTGATTTAATTTGACCATCCTCGAACTCGATTCGAAGCACACTTCACAGGTTCGAACTGTTTTCCCCGGCGACGATTGTTACACTTTTTGTTCTCCGCGCGGCGACAACGTTCCTTTCGTGACGATCGAGGATCGATACGACGAAGACGAGACCAGCAACGGTTGATCGACCAGGAATAAAACACGCGACACGCGTTAAAAATACTAATCCGAACCGCGTGCACGCGGAAACACGAAACACCGGTAGCCGCGCGGATCGAGCGCAAAACGACGAATGAACGAAAGCGCCACAGCCGGAACTTCACGAGCCCCACCGCCCTTTCGGCGCTTGCGAAGTTGGCTGCGAGCGCTACCGAACAGTACCGAACGGCAACGAACGTACACGAAGATCGATGGACGGGGTTCGGCAGTGTCGCCACAACATAATTAATCGCTAGAAATATAATGCGCGATCGTGGCTTTAATGCTGCTACTTCTCTGTTTTATTAAACGCGTTTCGGTACGGACGTGCTTACAAAGGAAACCATCGGTCGATCGTTATACCATTTACTCGCTTCTTACCCGCGATACCGCAATACCGTTAATAAAAGTTTTCTACCAGGATCTTAAGTCTCGTTTCGCTCTTTCTCGGCGATCAAGCACGTTCTCCCGCGTTTTAAAAGGTGTTTTACAACGTTAGCAGAAACGATTTTGACAATCCGTGTAATCATCTAATGTTTCCTCATAAATAGTGCACCTAACAAGATTTTGGAAATCGTCGGCAGGTAAGTGTAATGAACAATTCAAAAGAATTTTTTATTGCTGTGTATATTTGTAATAATGGAAAATAACCTCTACAAACGTATAATGGTTCTTAATTATATGACAAACTGGTAAGATGTTCAGACATTAGTATCAAGACTGAATCAATGTACAGTCATATAGATTAATAAATCTAAGAACGCGCAATCCTCTCATCGTTAATCAACAAGAAAGGACAATAGATGAGCATTTGTCTGTCTATTGAAATTCACGTACGTCAAATGTCCGAATTGGAGAAAAGACCGCTAACTAATTTACGGGCGTTCTCCAATGGTCGGTGAATAGTAGGTATTTTACGGATTGAAAAAAAAGTAAAAACAGAAGAGTCTTGAAAAAGACAAAAGTCGGCGTGAAAAAACGGTAGTTTCCTCCGATCGAATTCATTTTCATCCTGAATAGAGTTCCGAATCTGGCAGTGATTTCGCCGTGCATAAAATTCATTGTTCCTCGCTGTGCCAATGACCGTGCATCGAGAATGCTAAAATTCGCATCTCTGTTTAATGCAACAACAATATAGCGTATCCATTCGGTGCTTTCGTCGCGAATTTAGTAATGGCAACTATATCATTATACAAATGAAACTCAAATTGTTAAAAAATGTAGAAAACCAAATAAATATCAAACTCGTAGAATGTTCTTAGCTCTCGAATTTTCAAAATACATTTTATTATAACAGGTAATTTCAAAAAGTGATCCAGAGTGCTCTTAAAGTTCGATACGTCACGAACTTTTCGCAATGTGAAAGCTAAAATTTTCGAGTTTATGGATAATGATCGGTAACGAAACAAATTGCCGTAATGTGTTTACGAGCGAGCTTGAAAATAACAATATTACTTTGATGGAAGAGGTTGATGGAAGAGAAAATTGTTGTAAAGCGATATTGATGTATTAGCCGTCGCTGGTTAAATGCGATTTTATAGATTCATCTTTGTAAACCTTTGTCACCAATGGTAACTCTGAACTTTTTAAATAATCTGATAATGGCAATCAGATGAACTAACAAAGCTGTGAGTATTGACAAAAAGAGACGAAGACAAAGAATTGGGAGTGGCGCGGGGCGGGTAGCGCGCGAAAAACGAGTTGGGCAGAGTTTTTGACAGAGACTTCAATTGACAGCAGATGCGTTGTCCAGCGGTCGGGTGATTAAATACCGGTCTAGCCGTATAGGCTTTGATCCCTCTAATCAGTGCACTGTACCACGTTCGAGTAAGGTACGCGACCTTTTGTGCACTTCAAAGTCCTCCGGTTGTGGACGTTCATAGAATGCTCCGAAACGGACTCTGAATGTTTAATGTCCAGATACCTGTCCGTTCAACCCGCGCGACAGGCACTATTTTTTCTTTTCTTTTTCCACGCTCACTGCGTCATTGCTTTGAAGTACGCTATTTATTTGATAACGAGCTCTCCGGTTACATGTCAGGATAATAAAACATGCCTCCGGGTATAATCGTGCGTATCTACATCTACTAGTATTGTATTTAGATATCCTTTAAGCTGACAATCTACTCGAAGTATGCATCCGATGTGAGATTTTGATGTACAATTAGGTCGGTGCATATAAAATGTCGCTTTTTTTTAAACGTAGTACATGTAGTTCTTATCGCGATTACTTATTATGTTATTTACAATGATTAAGTAGTATCATCATTTTAAATGTATTAAAAATTATGAATCCGAAAATGTATTTTCGAATACTACATTTAGAGTTCCACTATTTCATTTTACTGCTAATTTGTTTATTTCCATAATTCAATTTCAAGCATGAACTGTACGAAATCATACAATGTTCCATATAAGTACATAAGTTTTCAGTACATTCTAATAAAATTACAGAGTCTTATTCATATACGCTGAGCTATTTTATTTTCTTTCTGATTAATAGCATGAGAGGAGATAATTTATGTATGGTATACCAGAAAATACAAACTTGAGAAATTGTAAGCGATCCTTCATATACACCTACCTAATACACATGATTTACCCTTTGATTCTAATTGAACGTACTTCCTTTCAATTCGCGTTCTATAAGGGTTATTCAAACATTTGTTAATCGTTCACCAACCATAAAAGCATTGAAACTCTGAATTTCGAGAGATTATTGAAGATTTACTGAATGAAACATGCAAATGCACAAACTCATTTCAAGAGGTGGGGAACAGTGTTTGAACAGTAAAGATTAGTTTCGCTTGTGAAGGATTTAAATTAAAACACGTGTATTATGTTTCATAAATACATCACAATTGCTTAGGAAAGATGAACGAAATTTATAATGACGACGGTGTGTACCTACAAAGTACAGAGGGAAATAACAAAATAAAAATTGACGAAATATTTTTCACGTTACCTTCACCTTCTTTCGTGGACCTGATGCGGCGGTAGGATCAGAAGGTCCCTCGGTGCCAGCATCACCTAGAGTAAATATTTGAGGAGTAACTTCGCTACCATGGCAATACTGGTCCTGATGAGGGCTGCTCGATCTCGTCTTCGGTGCGTTTCGCTTTAACGTTGCCGTGTCACTTTGCGAAATCAAAGTTTTTCATGCGCAATTGCCGTCGTGAACAGAAAATGAGTTTAGAAGCTTGCGCTACAAAAATTGACAACGCGATGACTTCAAAATATAATAACGGTTCTTGATAGTAAAAGAAGCATTAGACACTAATCTTCTCAGAACTAATTGAAATTCCAAAGAAAATTTGTGGTACCACAAAATTGGCTCACGCACATGTATATATATTTGCGCACACGTGTATCGGCTACGCATAACCAGTATCTATAAAACATAAGCATTATACTTTCTAATGCATTAGGAAACACCAGACCTTTCCGGTGGTCCTTTAACCGAACGCAAATGACGGAGGGCACAGAGCCAAACGATCAGCTTTAACGATCGTCTCTTTGACAATGTTCGTTCAACATTTCCATCGAATATCCATGTGAAGCTCCTCCGAATTCTATGCTTCGGAATCAGAATTTAAGAATGGTTTCGTAAGAAACATAAAATTAATTTGAATGTCGGTTGTATTTCATATATAAAACTTTCATTTCACGGCTAATTTGTTGTTAAATTAAATAAAGTCTCATTATAGTTGCATTTGGAAAAATCTCCATTTATTATAGTTTGTTCTTACTCTAATGGTTTACAATTACAAGTTACGGTAATAAAATTACGCAGGACAATTAGCGAGCTATAATGAATTGTTTCCCGATCTGATTGCTCACGCTATGGTACAATCAAACCGGTGTGCTGTGTATGTAGAACACAGGGTATTGTCGGCCGCAGCTGTGTAATCGCGCTATAGACGTCTAATGAAACGACAAGAATTAACGAGTTGTTGTAATCGATGTAAATTAAATTAACATATAATTGAGGGAACTTTCACGATTGAAAATTTACGGAATATTCTTTTAATTATAATCGTATATTCTTCAGAACAGAAATAAATATTCAATATTTGAGTAAATGGACCATTAAACGGATAGCATGGTCACGATTATGGTCCCATTATGCAGAAATTTCGTGTCCGCCTCCCGGAATGTACAATTATAGTATCCTGTGATATATGTTCCATATAAAACTATTAGCTGAATGGTGAGTGTCCACACGTTATTGCTTAGTAAAATTTTAATATTCTTAAGCGAAAGTTATATCTATGTAAATACGTAAATGTCATGAATACTTCGCGAAGGGATAATGTGTTTGCGTTTATTTCTCGTAAACTTTATTGGAGTTTAATGATTCCATATTATGTCGATCGGATCTTTCATTAAGTCAGCAAGTTTCGCCTGGGCGTAAGTGATATTCGTGCACGATTACACGCGCTTTACGGTGGAGCGGATGCAGAGGAGCCCGGATTAACTTGTGAATTCGCGGTGAATACCAAAGTACGGCGGATCAAGGATCAAGGTTCGTGCGTGGCAGCAAACTTATCGGGACCGAAAGCCGAGCCCGATTGCAAGGATAATAATTAATTGATATTGCCTTTTGACCGATGCACGGAAACACGATATCGGTAAAATCTCATTACGGTCGACCATTACGTAGACAGAATTACGCCAACTTGAATGATAAGCCAATATCGCTCGTGCTTCACTGTGAAATTCAATGAAATCGCGAACGTGATTGGGTTCTAGGTATATATACATTTTATAATGCGCTTTTTATTGAACGTGTTTACTTATTTTTAATCATTCAAGTATTGACTTATAGTTTTCTAATGACATATTTACTCCTTAACATATTTAATTAGCTTTACATTAAATCTGTAAGTGCGATTGAACTGAAATGTTGCCCAAATATAATTTGGTTCAATTGAAAATAACCATAGCCTGGAATTAACAGTTGACTAGTGGATGGCCTAAGACTGCAAACCGCTGTATATTCAGGCTTTAGAAGACAGACTTGCAGCGAGAATGGTGAACGATGGTGGTAGTTGGGGGTCGTTAAGGGGGGTGGCCGGGGATGGTAGCGGCGGTTCCCCGTGACAGAGGAGAGAGAGGCGGTCACAAGGTGTGTTGGTATGGCCCCAGGGGTTAATAGATGGCCGATGTCCCCTCGTCGAGGTCAGACACTGTGTCACCTTCCACGTTCGTCATTACGAATGCAGATTGGACCTGCCGCCATTACCCTGGCGCCTATCTAATCGTCGCCGAGACCAGCCACGAAACTTCTCGTCTGTGCGCGGAAAATTGCCCATTGTCCTACCTAAAGGCGGGCGGTTGCTCTTTCAAATGCTTTTCCCCGCTCAGGAACCTGGCTACCGCGCCCAAAAGTCAGATTTCTGACGCCTCGTTAATCGCTAATACATACTCGGTTCCTGAAACCTCTAGGAGCTAGATACACTTTGCTCAGAAGTATCTATCCAGTTATACACAAAATACACTTGAAACGTGACCAAATCTTGTCTGAATCTCATAATCCACTATACCACTTACTTATTCTTAGATGCGTTTTTTGCACGCACTCAATGCTTCGTATTTCCCACGGAGAATGTAATACTGACCAATAACTATACCGCTGCCACTCTATCGAATTTTTATGATGGCCTACATTTCGTTCGATTAACGATAGCCACAACAATTGGGGAAGCTTCTTGCATCGGGTTTCCAGCGAGATAATTCGAGGTGAACCAACGGAGCTTTATTACGCGACATTTGATCGAATTTGATGGAATATTCGATGATACCTATCCGAAAGTCTATTTTATTTCATCAAAATACTGTTCAGACTTTATAAAAAAGATTCGAGCGTAATAAACTTCGTTAATTTTGAATTATTTAATACCGTTCCGCTCGACGATCGTGAATTAAATAAATGTATCGTATTCGCGAAATTTTACAGAATAATTTCCCGCGCGAGACGTAAAATTTTCAACAATACAGTTGACATGTAGAAACAATAAATTATCGATAATGATACGGTACGAATCGATTTATACGCGATTCAAAAACGTGTAATGAATATTTTGTACGGCACGTATGTCTCTTTTAAATGCAAATAAAGCTGCCGTCGGATAAGCGTGAGAAGTATTTTGAAAGAAATAAAAATAAAAAAGCGACAGAGCGCTTTTGACGTAGAGGTTTACAAAGTTCGATTATTTCTCGCTTCAATGACTCATGTAAATCCCTAGAACCCATCGGGAACGCGTGTCACCGTCATCCCGAAATTACGAATAATTCCGTTTTAAGCTTGCATCGATACGTGTCGTCGGTGACAAAAGGGAAATTGGGATCGCGTTTAATATCGTAGTTTTAACTAAAGTCATTACGCGGAAGTCCCAAAACTGTTAAATTAAATACGCTCTATAAAAATTTACGTGCAAGTTAAACCGAAACTGTTAAATTAAATACGCTTTATAAAAATTCTGAATTGCGTTATTAAAAATAATCACGTACAAGTTTTTAAATGATTAGAACTAATATTTATTGAAATAGAAATTCCTTAGGGATCAAACTAAATATTTCTCCTTTTGTTGCTTGCTTTTCTTATACATATATGATATTCATATTTATAAATACTAAGCAGAGTAGGAGCATTGTAAAATATGAAAGGAGACGTACCCCCGAAGCGTCGCATCAGGTAAACGCGAGTTTTTCGCGAAATTTGACGCGAAAAAAGAATAGAGAGAGGGCGTATCTTGTACATGAATGAAGAGTACCTCGTATATCATCCCGTAAAGGTTTCGACTAGACGAGGTCTGACATTTTCCTTTTCTTCGAAGGATATTCGTTGTCATACAAACAGACGCAGTCTTATTCTACTTTCTCAGCGGCGCAAGGTATGCTTTCGACCCTTCGCGTCGAATGTCACCCTCGTTACTTTTTATTCCGTCGAAGTCCTTTTCACGAATCGCCTTTGCAACCGACCTCATTCGCAATCGTCGAGCGTTGGAATATTGGAATTTATTTTTGCAGAGATTTTTTTAGCCCGCAACTATCAAGCTC
>NW_017176451.1:304294-310302 GCF_001652005.2 Ceratina calcarata | reverse complement strand
TAAAAATAATCACGTACAAGTTTTTAAATGATTAGAACTAATATTTATGGAAATAGAAATTCCTTAGGGATCAAACTAAATATTTCTCCTTTTGTTGCTTGCTTTTCTTATACATATATGATATTCATATTTATAAATACTAAGCAGAGTAGGAGCATTGTAAAATATGAAAGGAGACGTACCCCCGAAGCGTCGCATCAGGTAAACGCGAGTTTTTCGCGAAATTTGACGCGAAAAAAGAATAGAGAGAGGGCGTATCTTGTACATGAATGAAGAGTACCTCGTATATCATCCCGTAAAGGTTTCGACTAGACGAGGTCTGACATTTTCCTTTTCTTCGAAGGATATTCGTTGTCATACAAACAGACGCAGTCTTATTCTACTTTCTCAGCGGCGCAAGGTATGCTTTCGACCCTTCGCGTCGAATGTCACCCTCGTTACTTTTTATTCCGTCGAAGTCCTTTTCACGAATCGCCTTTGCAACCGACCTCATTCGCAATCGTCGAGCGTTGGAATATTGGAATTTATTTTTGCAGAGATTTTTTTAGCCCGCAACTATCAAGTTCTGTTAAATCAATATTTTAAAAAGGAAGTAAACAAATTTTAAGCAGAAAAATATTAAAATACATATCACTATTCTAGTTCCTTGGCGACTGTTGTTATGAAATTTTATGTTGCTCTACGCTTGCTTACATTGCTTGCTCTTACGTTCTACTCCAAGAAAATACTAATTGATAAAATTTAATTAAAGTGGATAGATAGAACTAAATTAAAGAGGATAATTATGAAATTTTCTCTGCAAAAAGCGAAGGTATTCGACTTAAAAAAACAAGGAAGATTCACGGATAGAAGTCTGATTCGAAATCTGGACTCATAAAGGACACGCGGTCTTGTAGAATGACCAAGACAATTGGCCACGGAATCCCCCAAGTATTGTCCTCTTGACATTTACCAAGGATAAGAGGGTTAATTAAGCAACTCCGTGGCGGCCGAGCGCAAGTTGGGCGTAATCATGTGAATTTTACCTCTTCTCGAATCGTTTCTTCGTTTTATTTCGCTTTCGGTAGTTTGAGCCCGGAAAAGAAATCGTAGATACAGAAAGTACCTCGGTTAAGGGGCCGCAGACCAACAACGCCGTCGGTTCGGCGATAACTTCGTTTTCTTCCTAAAGTAGTTCGACCGAGTAACTAGCCCATCGGATCACGATCGAATTAGGTTGCACTTCATGACCCTTTTTCCCAGATCAATTCAAATCAAAAGTCTGAAGAACCACTTACATAATTTGATATAGTATCATAAGTTGATTATAATTATAACATTTGAGATAATGAAATTATTTAATTAGTTAGACTAATACAAATGATTAGATCAATCAATTGTTCATTTATGGCTATTCTTGAATTCTTATTACTGGTATATCCCGTTAAACTTTGAGAATTGCCATTTTACATAAACACTGTCGTGAAAATAGTTACCAATGAAACGAATTTGGATTTGTTATTCGAATTTAGGGTTTCTAACGGCGTCCCTTGCTCGATGCGGCTGACGGGGGATTGGAACCTAGAGGAAACGGCACATCGTTATCGAAGTTCTGTCAACCATCGGATACAGGACAAGTCCCCGCAACCCCTTTCCACGGGAAAAGGTATGTTAATGGAAGGAAGATTAGGAGCAATTAGACTTTCTGAGTTCAACTTCCGAAACTATTAGACTTCGAAAGTAAATACATCAACTCGAGCAACGTTTGCGGATAGACATTTATAGAGCAAAATACAATGAGAGTTAAACGATACATTTAATAGTTCTTATACGTATACTAAAACCGAAGAAGATATCAGAAATGTTTTTACATAATTAGTCTTCTCATGTTCTTCGTCACAACAAAATTGAATTTTGAGCTTAAATTACTCCGGGAACAGGCGAAACCACAATGATTTTCTCGTTTCACCCTAGATGCACTTTCAGTATGTGGGTAAATTAGGCGTTTCCTCCATAAGGTCCACCATTCTTCATCCCCGGCGGCGTAGCGGCAGCGGCGGGACGAAGGCGGCTAACGTACATCAAGCACGTGGCTAAGGTGACGTTATTAAGGTGCAACGGCATGAAGGGGTTGAAGTACGGGCGCGTGCTGCTGGCATTGAAGCCCGTTTGCCCTAAATGCCATCTACATATTCATGCTTATAATCGTCCATTACACGCCGCGTAAGCCATCTTCGTCTTCCGCGAAGGAGCAACGGTGGAACCCATCCGGGTCCGAGGTATGCGTTTTCTTCCTCTCGTTTTTGCTACCTGCATGTTTACAATGAAAATTCACCGACGCAACATCCCCCGCATATTCACATTAGTCAATTTGTTACAATGATTGCGTGCTTACCTTAATAGTCTTGGGACGAGTGATAATTACCAGAATTACCGATCAACCGTTTCAGAATTTCTCGTTTCTAATGCTATTGCACGTTTCATTTAATTACGGAATGCGCTACTTTATTTTTATTAATGTAATTTTCGAGTTACATAAGAAAATGAGAATTCCAAGCGTAGAACAGTTTATATAACGACCACTTTAACAAGAAACGTTAAGAACTTTTCGCAGGACTGAATACGAGCCCCCGTGGTCGAATAAAAATAGGTGGGAGGGGCGGAAGGAAGGGTGCTTGTTTGGTGGGTTCGTTCGGTGGGGTTCATTTCTTCGTTGTTAGCATCGACGAAAAGTTTGACGCGAGTTTCAGCTCGTAGACAAATTTAACAGTGTTTCTCGGCGGTTATTATGATAGTAGCTACCTGTAGTCGCGCGCACATTACGACTGCTCATCTCGAACCGTCTACCTCGGACGTCTGGCGTAAAACTTCGTTATGAATGCAACACCGGAGGGAAGTTTGTCTCCCTGTAAAAATGCAGCTAGAACTGAATACTATCTCCGGGAATTTTTATTATCCTTCTTCCTCGCTCTGCGGTATGCGATTCCTCCCGTTTCTTGGAAGTCGCGAGACGCAAGATAAAAATTTCCTACTTTGTAAAGTTAAACTATTTGAGGGAAATTAATGCTCCGCAAATGATCTCCGACCATTATTTTTTTGTTAGCAATTCCACCCTATATTTATCACGACATGAAAAATATTATACGGGTCATTAATTATTGAAAAGGAAAATGATTCACTCACGGCTTGACGCTCTGAGTTATGGATGCTCGTTAGAGAACCTTCCATTTTCACTTTCAAAGAAACAAATCTTCATAAACTTGATACGCATAAGAAAACATCACGAATTATAAAACGGTTGCATGATCGAATTGAAACAGCCAATGGTGAAAAGAAACAAAAGCTATAAAAAGCGTGCACATATCGATTCCGGCAAGTTTTCACCGGCTTCACTCCGTTTTGCATACATTATCGCATTTGCATAATTTTGCTAGTTTTTTTTTTGTTACATCGAAATACCCCTTTCGGGGGGCAGGCATCGCCTTGATCCCCGTTCCTCTGGTACCCCTTACGAGCGGCCTAGCAGCGCGCCATAAATGGATTTTTCTATGCAATTTCTATTAGCATAGTTTTTACATAATTGCGCACGGTACTGGCTGCCAGGCACGATGTTCGTGGCCAGCCATTTTACAGCAGAATAAATTCCACTACTATGTATACGAGGTAAAAAAATAAGACCGCGAACAATGACAACGTGGATCGATTGTTTTCCAACATTAACGATATTTTTACACCTTGCGATAGAGATTTGTGAAGAAAATTCGGATATCCGATGGAAAACTTTACAATAGATTGTTACATACTCTGTATAAAAATGATAAATCTTTAATCCAACGCAATTTCATGTTGAGTTCAATTGTATAATAGAATATTTAACAAATGCGGTACAGAACAAAATGAAATAATCGTTCTCCCTCCTTCACTTCGAGTAATGAACTAACGAGTTCTCCGAGCAAAGTTTCTTTGGTGCAAAATCATCAGGAGCGAACGTTTGAACGAAAAGAAATTTAGTTTCTTTCAGCTCTTCGAACGTTTTATCCTCTCGGACGCGAGGTTCTACTTATTTAAATAAACGCAAATTAGAAAATTCAATCAGCGCTCTGCTCTACTTGTCAGAGAGCCTAAACAATTAACGGTAATCACCCGATTTGCCGGGAAAGTTGCTGACTTTAATAATAATTTAAATTTAATAATTTCATCGTGTCATCCGATCGTATAAAAAAATTCGTTACACAATCTAAGTTAGCTTACATGTTTTGAGAACAGGGACTGAAACGTGTATTCCGTGTCCTTTCGTTCGTGAAATAATCCGAATTCCTTCGTGTCGCGATTAAGGATGCACAATTTATTGTCTCGAGTTAAATGCACGCATGCGTCACGATCCTCTCATAATATTTACCGTCGTCTCCATGCTCCCGTACAGTCATTTTACTCGAGAATAAATTCCGGAGCCGCGTGCACGGCAAGCCGAAGAACCGACGACGCGCGACGTGATGTGCCGATGAAACGCGAACCGTAAAAGGAAAGCAGCAAGTGTGACAATGGGACGAGTGATAATTACCAGAATTACCGATCAACCGTTTCAGAATTTCTCGTTTCTAATGCTATTGCACGTTTCATTTAATTACGGAATGCGCTACTTTATTTTTATTAATGTAATTTTCGAGTTACATAAGAAAATGAGAATTCCAAGCGTAGAACAGTTTATATAACGACCACTTTAACAAGAAACGTTAAGAACTTTTCGCAGGACTGAATACGAGCCCCCGTGGTCGAATAAAAATAGGTGGGAGGGGCGGAAGGAAGGGTGCTTGTTTGGTGGGTTCGTTCGGTGGGGTTCATTTCTTCGTTGTTAGCATCGACGAAAAGTTTGACGCGAGTTTCAGCTCGTAGACAAATTTAACAGTGTTTCTCGGCGGTTATTATGATAGTAGCTACCTGTAGTCGCGCGCACATTACGACTGCTCATCTCGAACCGTCTACCTCGGACGTCTGGCGTAAAACTTCGTTATGAATGCAACACCGGAGGGAAGTTTGTCTCCCTGTAAAAATGCAGCTAGAACTGAATACTATCTCCGGGAATTTTTATTATCCTTCTTCCTCGCTCTGCGGTATGCGATTCCTCCCGTTTCTTGGAAGTCGCGAGACGCAAGATAAAAATTTCCTACTTTGTAAAGTTAAACTATTTGAGGGAAATTAATGCTCCGCAAATGATCTCCGACCATTATTTTTTTGTTAGCAATTCCACCCTATATTTATCACGACATGAAAAATATTATACGGGTCATTAATTATTGAAAAGGAAAATGATTCACTCACGGCTTGACGCTCTGAGTTATGGATGCTCGTTAGAGAACCTTCCATTTTCACTTTCAAAGAAACAAATCTTCATAAACTTGATACGCATAAGAAAACATCACGAATTATAAAACGGTTGCATGATCGAATTGAAACAGCCAATGGTGAAAAGAAACAAAAGCTATAAAAAGCGTGCACATATCGATTCCGGCAAGTTTTCACCGGCTTCACTCCGTTTTGCATACATTATCGCATTTGCATAATTTTGCTAGTTTTTTTTTTGTTACATCGAAATACCCCTTTCGGGGGGCAGGCATCGCCTTGATCCCCGTTCCTCTGGTACCCCTTACGAGCGGCCTAGCAGCGCGCCATAAATGGATTTTTCTATGCAATTTCTATTAGCATAGTTTTTACATAATTGCGCACGGTACTGGCTGCCAGGCACGATGTTCGTGGCCAGCCATTTTACAGCAGAATAAATTCCACTACTATGTATACGAGGTAAAAAAATAAGACCGCGAACAATGACAACGTGGATCGATTGTTTTCCAACATTAACGATATTTTTACACCTTGCGATAGAGATTTGTGAAGAAAATTCGGATATCCGATGGAAAACTTTACAATAGATTGTTACATACTCTGTATAAAAATGATAAATCTTTAATCCAACGCAATTTCATGTTGAGTTCAATTGTATAATAGAATATTTAACAAATGCGGTACAGAAC
>NW_017176451.1:292306-303980 GCF_001652005.2 Ceratina calcarata | reverse complement strand
AAAAATAACTTTTTTCATATCATTATTTTTAATATTTTGTGTTTGCAAGCACGCGTTACTCTCGAATAATAATTTGTACTAAATTATCAGCGAGACAAAAAAATACGAACTTCGTTTCGCGGAAATAACGTGACATATTTCCAATATATTTATTTGACGGGTACAAATTCATAGGTGAGTGAAGAAGAATCGGTGAAGAAAAAGCACGTGTCGATGAAATAAAAAAGGCTAACGATAAATTGTAGTTTATTTGCAAAAAAAACAGTTCAATTATTGATTCCTTTTTTAATGACACGACTTGAACGAAAGTCTTCTCGTTCAGAGCAAAGGCATTACCTATCTACTACGGCTGCCACGTCCGGGTCAATCGTCTGAATTAATCGCAATGGGTAGTTTGCCGTGAGTAATTATTGAGCTTATCTAGAAAATTTAAGGAGATCTTTCGCGAGAAAGAAGCGTAACAGTTTAAATAGAAACTCAAATCGGACCAAAGAACAGGTCCCCGTAACGACCGCGATAAACTTCTATCAGCACGGTAATAAATAAACCATTTTAGCTACGATTTACAAACACTCATTCGCAAAGACAGATGCAGTGACACATAAAATTGTACTGTTATAGTATTATCTTCTTTCGGGTATTTCATATTTCTGGTACGGAGTCACCAGATTTTCCTAATTAACAGTGAAATTACTGTCATTACTTGGATATCTTCAAATTCTCCTTCCTTCGTTCTGTCTCTTCGTTCCATTTTATAGGAGGAACGTACGTTTCAGTCTAGAAACTCCAGAAGAACTCGTTAACGAATGTAAAACGCGTGCATACGAATCGTACGGGTCCGGATAGTCGGAAATTGATATTCACCCATCTAAGGTTTCGATAACGAATATTTCGATATGTAAAAAAAAAGAAAAATAAATGACTGAACTATTAAATACTTTTTTAGATTCTCGCTGATCGATAAAAATTTGATAAACAATATTTATGGTGTATGAATTAATAGTTCAATAATAGTATTATCAGTACTGAATGGTGAATTTTAGAAAATGTAGAATTTAATCAAAATGAGAAGCAACCCGTCAAACGCATAATTCGAGCTTAAAGGGATATATCACAGTAGCATATTGTTTGCCAATTAATTAATGTTATATGACGGTACGTCTACATATATATAAATGCATATGAGATAAATGCACAGGATGAAGTGATGACAGCATGAAACAATTAATTGTATTTCCATTTTATTAATAAATACTATAAATCAAGATTATATAATATTTGATGAAACTTATCGAATGAAGGCAATCAAGAATTCTTACAAATACTGCTACTACGCTTTTTGACATAGTCAATACATATTAACTTTTTACTGATTCAACGAGAACATATTCGGTGTATGAAAGTGTATCATGAATATAAATTTATGTTGATGAGAATTCCGATTTGGCTGTAGCTTATTAATACTTGAATATTGATAAACCAATAAATATCAAAACGAATTGATGTTTCATATAAAAATTTCTAATCCTAATAATTAGGGTACACATTATTTAATGTTATTCTCAATTGAATTCGATTGAATTGTATATTAACGAATGCATTGCAGGATAGAAATCGTGTATACTTCGATCATTGCAATTCGAGTTCGGGAAAGTGTCTTCACACTCCCACTCGTAACCTATTTTTCATTCGGACCACGCAGTCCTTGTAAAGAACAAATTCGTTAATTCCTGAGCAGAATTTCAGCCGCACGGTGATAACCATCGCGATCGAGCCGATAAAAATGTTCATAAAAGGTGAACACACAAGGTTCGCGTGTACCTACAGTCTCGTAAACGCGTGTCGAAAGTGGTGAAGAAAGAAAACGGTATCGAGAAATCGTGTGTTTTACGCGATGCTGTAAACTTTCTATATTATCGCGTTCGGTGCTTAAGCCGAGCGAAATTATTAATTCAACGCGACGCGACGTCGCTCGGCACAGCACCAGTGAATTTCGTTTCGCCCTATCGTCGTCGCCGTTTCGACGAGCCAATCACTACCGAGTTCGATTGCTCCCTTTTATTTTATTCACGGAAGACTTTCTGCCTTCGCGAACGCGTGCCTCCTTTTATCGGTAATGAGGCAGACTCCTCTTCGAGTATTTTATTCACCCGTCCCCGTCCCGTTCGCGCAGTTGCTCCGCATCCTCGTGCGGACAGTGAAAAAAAAAAAGTACGGATTTATTACGCTCAGAGGATCGATAGGGAAATGTAAACTGTAACTCACTTCGAAATGCTTGGCGCGACGGTATTAAGCTTGCGGAATTGAATAAGGAATATTTATGCTTCCGGTGAATTTATTTGGGTTTCCGTATTGATATAAAAAATATTGCGATGGAACGTTTCGTTGGGTAACTTGTGCAGGAAATATTATCGGCTACGCTGCATTAAATTCTATTAAAACGCGCAAGTGTTGTTGAAATACATCGTGTACGAACATTTTGTCAGATCAAGTAACCAGAAATATTGATAATGCTATTCCGTTAATTAAGAAAATTGTAGATAGGATGCCACTGTTATTCAAGAATCTCTTTTTAATACAAAGCTTATCGATTTCTTAATATGCTATATACTTCCTAGAAAAATAAAGTGAAAGGTTTTCGCAATCTGCTCAGTGTCTAGGTTCTGGGGTTTGAGATACGTCACGGTCATCCTACCAGAAGGCACCCACGCCTTCGCTACTTCGTCGCCAGATCCTTGAACAGATTGCAATGTAGTCTAGATTCCACTACACTGTATAATATTTGTATACATATGTACATTGACATTCGCATTAATTACTGACTGAACACAATACCGTGTTATAGTATTTTGTCGAACGAAAATCAAATTACCGTTGATATTCCGTGGTTCGTTAAGCGCTCAGAAAGCTGTCGCGTCGGTGGACTACCGAGAATAGAGTGCACATACCGGTTGGCAAAACTTAATCGAACATGGTCCGAAGCTGTCGACAATGTCCATTATCGACACCGAAACAGGCTACGAACGGTAACCATTGTCGCGATAGAAAACGGTTTAAGCGATACTGGTAACCATCGCTTAGCGTGAAAATCCGTACCGTGTTATATGGAACTAGTGTATTAAATAAATAAATATTGTTTAGACATAGCGTTATTCTATAAAATATTTCTAAATGATACAAAACAGAATGTAATATTTTTATGCAGTGTATGAAATTTTCATAAAAAAATCATGAAAGCCTAGTTTTGTTAGTACCACGTATAGACAAATGATTTAAAGATTCCGTATTATCTTTTTTTGCTTTGTTTTTTGACGTGTCAAGCGATTTTCGGGTTTTAAAACGTCCAACGTGTTCGGAGCGTATGGATGTACGAGCAGGGCTCCGTTCTAACTAGTTTCACGTCTTTACGCTTGAATTATGGGGAATTAATCGTGACAAGATAATCTAGTAGGTTGTTATGTGACGGGTTATCGAAGATTTAGTAACCCGTTACGCTACGCGGTACCATTTGTTTGACGTGCTTCAAGTTCAACGTGGCTTAAGAGTATTATAAAATGCTTGTCTCCAATCCTCTGTAAAGTTAGTGAAAACAGATCCTGGAAATTCAAAGATATAAATAGCGACGGTGTGGAACTATAATTTAAATGGGAGTCTTGTTATTTTACTATGCGTAAAATGTTTACTTTTTTTCCTTGAATAAAATTCATATAAACGGGAATATGTATAAAAGTAAGTAAAACAACAGTGAACAATATCCTTGTAGCAGAAAGATGATCCTGGTTTTAGTAACTTATCGAGGCAACGATTCTTGATTTCAAAGAGAAACGCTTTCGAAGCATGTTACTTCACACCAAACTCTTAGCTACGGTTGGATGTCGGCATCAAAGGTTTCGCGAAAATCTCTCTAAATGGAAATCCTCTGTTACGAAGTTTCTCTTCCTTTTCCCTTCCCCTCTCCCTTATACATCTTTACATCGGATTGTTTGTCCTACACCGGGTCTGATGAACGCGTTGGAAACGATTTCAGCCGGCAAGTTCGTCCAAGTACGGAAAAGAGATTTAGATAATTCCTCGCGAACTTGCCACGTCGTTCCTCTAATTCGGAGGCTTAAAGCCCCCCTTTCTGTTCTTCCTTTTTGTCTTTATTTTCATTTGCAATGTATTCCTATTGCCTGCATTTACATTGTTCGCAATTCTTGTGGATCTCAAATATGTACTTCTCAATGCCAAATCCGAATCAAATTCAGAATAGTGACTCGCGAAATTGAGCGTAGCGTAATAAATTATGCAGATTCACGTGATATACCTGAATAATCCTCGACGCGATTGCAATTTAGCAGAAATCATAATTCGAGAACTTGGCTCTGATATCCTTCAATCATTTTCGTTCTTTTTCTGCATCCTCAGAATCCGTAACCGTCAGACTATACATATAAGTGTGATTCTATCAAATATAAACTCACTGTTGATCCATCAAAGATTATCTGTACGAAAATATCGACATTTTAATTATAATCAAACCATCGCGTTCATAAATGTAATAAATTGTATTAAGATACAGAATTTTTAATCGACATATATTACAAAATATTATAAAGTACTGTTAACTCGTATGTCTTCGAGCAACGTGTTGTCGTGCGAAGTGGAAATGAGTACGATTGGAAATGCGTTCCGATAATTTTGATACAATTAGAACAAACAATTGCTTTGGAACGCGAGACGGGGACGTAATTACCACGGTAATTGCGCCCACAAAATAAGAAATTACAATATTATTAACCGAGCGACGTATTATTCAGAATACGCGTTTACGTTTCGACGGGCTGCTTCGAAAGCTTTGAACCCGCGTTTATGCAAGGAAATTGTGCAGCTTAATTACGGCATGATTAATTTACCTACCTCGTACGTACGCTCGGATAAAAGTAAAAATGAAAATAAAAGCATTCTCACGTCGGGCACACCACATTGAATCATATACAATTTTCAACAAACCATTTGTTTAAATATGTATTTACTACTATTTACTGTTTTCTTATGAATAGGCATTTTCATTCTTAAATCATTGAAACAGTTGATGAAAGGACAATTTCCTTCGAAACTCTAATATAAACGTTCATGTAAAAGAGCCTGATAAATGATAATTCACTATATTTAAACAGTACTAAAGTAATTGATAAAAAATTCTCAGTCATATTAAAATATAGATGAAGATTATAAAATGAAGCAGCTGAAGAGACCACTAACTTTCCTTATTACGAAGAAATCAAGAATCTTCAAGATATTAAAACTATTAGAAATGCCATTAGTGAATTCTGATACGTAGTTTGATCCAACGTATGTGAGAATTTAAGTCCCTCCAGTACTAACAAGAAAGAATCAAGCCTCTCTTACTCGCATCCTTACTGATCATTCAAAATTAACGCATGAACACGCCTGAGTGCCAACTGTGGATTAACACCAGGCATACGAGATATCCTTCGAAGCTGTCTAAGGCCCGAATTTATAGTCCTTACCTTACATTACTTACAGTACCTTATATTAACTCATTTATTATCTATTATCGCGATGCCTGTTTATTTTTGTAGTCATCAATGTCTTTATTGTTAATGTAAATTTCATAATATAAAGAGAAACAATTAATAATTAATAAAACTGTGAAGTATTAGGCGGCCATCGTTATGGGACGGAAATTCCTTACTAAATAAGATTACCGGTATCAGAAACGATGCGTTCAGGCCCTCGTTCTCGTCTCTCCACGAGCTTTCTGAAGCCTTCTCATTCTGGAGTCGAGAGTAGGCAAACAATAGAGTGTAGCAAACTCGACAATGCCAGCCCTGGCATCTCTAGCTGACAAAAGCGCATTGAAAGGGAAAAACGACTAGTTTTTACGGCGGTGATTCTCCGGCACTCCGTCGTCCCGACGACGACCGGTGTACATCACGGCTCATCTCGCGTTCGCGACGCGTAAAAAAGAAACGGAAGAAGAAGGGACGATATAGCGACGACGTAACGAGAGCAGGAACGAGAAGGGAGTCTATTACGCGGGGCTGATGTCAGTCGATGCGTCGCGTCGCCTCGTGTCGCGACACGACGCGGAATATGCATTCTCCTTCTACTCCCCCCGGATCGAAAATTCTTTTAGCGAACCGTTCGATAGCCTACAGCAGGAAAATCCTTGCAAAGTTGCTCGCGAATAATAATGGATCTTTCTACGTCAGCGACGAGATTCGAGAACAATAACCTTCGAAGGGTGTCTGGCATCGTTAATTCTACCATCGTCAAAAAAGGGCATATTCAATCGCGATCCTATGCGAAAGTATTGACGTATCAGAACTTTGATATTTAAATATTAATTAACATGATATGAATATAATACATGTTTAACGATACTTTAAATAAAGTATACTGATACCACTCGTCCATTTTAACAAAAGTATTTCAAAACCTTCTTTTATACGGATATTGTCATTATCCTAATAAAAGGGGTTTAGTGGAAACCATTGATAGCGATAACTCTTTTAATCTTGATGATGAACGGTGATCGTTGTTTGCAAAAGAGATCTTAGCCGAGATATTTCAGGATCGGAGCCGAGTTTGTTGTAAACGTATCTCCTGTTTACGCCTCGTCATGAAAGAAAGCTTCGGAAAATAGCCGTAATCGATCGGAAAGTGATCTTACGTAGAACGTGCTGCCCTGAAAAGTTGCTCAAGTTTACTTACGTACTGTGCACTATGTAGCAAAAACTCTTTTCGTGAAATGACTGAGAAGAGAGAAAATACGACGATATTTATCGTCGATTGAAATACTCGCTTGTTTGATTTCGATTTGGATCTAATATGAAATTTTGTAATAGTATTATATGCCCGCATCATTTACACATTTACACCTAATCTTACCTAAAAGTGCTAGGACTATAAAATGTACTGAAAATAGTTTTGTTTACCGCGAAATATTTAACTGTCTATAGTGTCTATCATCGCAAAAAATACTCTGTATTATAATTAATTGCCCTTCGTGTGATAAACTCAAAAATATAATTATTTCAACTTTTTGTAAATGTCTCTTTTTAAACTCGCGTACATAAATGATATAATCGCGAAGCTAACGATCGCGAATAACCATAACGAAGTAACAAGGGACGAAGAAAACGTAGAAGGCAAGGAAATGGATTGGGAGGGTGAACATAATTCACTTTTACGAGTAGCGTTGCACCTTCCTCCACGTTATTTATATAAAACCGGCGCGTGTGAAAACTCGCGACATCGCGAACTGAATCCATCGTTCTATTTATTGCCCTTGCACTCGTTGTTGGTACACACGACCTCCACCGAATTTCTTATTTTTTCTTCTTATACTCGAACACCATCGTTTCCCATTCCTAAGCTCGTGTATATGCTTCGCTTCGTCTCCGGTTGAAGTCGCGGACACCTTAGCGAAGAATTATTTATCGAGCAAGTTTCTCCGCGCGGGCTAACTTATGTTCGCCACAATCGTCCACGGAGAAACGGCCAGAGGAGGAAATATAAATTTCTCCTTCCCTGAAACCTGAATACCTGCAGTACGTCTCGAAACGAACGATGTAACAGCGATTCCTCTTATTATTTATGGCTTAACAATCTCCCGTATATTCTGCCAATTTAGTTTACGAAAATTCATTTTATTTTTATATTATGTATGACAGTATTACAAAGGGAATGTGGGTTGGTAGGTAAAATGACTACTGACAAATTCATTTTCACTCTCCGTTATGTTCAATATACAGAATTAAATGAGATCACAGAAAATGTACTATGTTAAAACGTAATGCGAAATGTATCTTTTATCATAGCAGGAAAGTGATATTTTATGCAAATGTGCAACAAGTATACTTGCAACTATGGAACTACAAAAGCAGATACTTTTCGTATAGCCATAAAAGTGTAATGTACACCCTGATGAAATATCAGAACACTTTTTGCGATTCGTGTTACTTATGATGTATACTTATATTACTTACTCCAAATGTACCTCATGCATGAGCATTTAAAACTCGTCACTGTTTTAAATATTTCAATAGCGAACATTCCCAATTCTATCGTAAACGTTTCTTATATCTCTAGAAAATTATTCACATGAGAAGGGTACACGTACGTACATAGAGTTAACGCGTTGCTTAAACGTACTCGAATAAGTCGAAACTATGCTTATTAATTATCAGTCACACGTTAAAATACATTTACATAGTAAGTCCGGAATGTTTTTCAACGCTGAACGCGTTGCACGTACGTGCAAATGGTGCCGGTGTTACAGACGCGTGTATCATTGATTAAAAATGCAATTTCTGAGTTTTACTAGACCGGTGAAACGAATTCCACAGGAGTTAATTAGAATCTCAAAGTCTTCTTTGTTATTCTTTTATTTTTATCTTTAATTTCATTTACGGTATAATATTTAAAATAGTATAGAAAAAGCTGCACCAAATTTAAAATGTTATACAAGGCTATAGGATGTAGAACGTAAAAGAAAATTTAATAATTACTTGTCATACCAGCTTGTATTAAAATATTCTATATTCCTACATGCTGGATAAGAACGATTAAGCTTCAAACAAATTCGCAAACTTATTCAATACATAGAAAGTACAAAGGGTGGACATTGAAGAATCATATCGGAAATTTTAAAGAGAGTTTTAGGAAAGTTCTAGGAAGAGTTCCACAGCATCTAAGAGAGTTATAGAGCCTGAAGGAATCTTCCGAGTAGTTTGTAAGGGCTTCTCCCCAACAAAGGAGAAAGAAATCGAGTTGTAATGTCAGTATTTCATGATTATTGCATATAGACCGATACCTAATTTATTTTCAAACGAAAATGTCTATACTTTAATAAAATCGTTCAGTATTTTTGCAGTATCTTATTAAACATGATATATATACAACTTTTTAATTTAATTAGCATTATTCAAGACATAATACGAGATTTAGAATTTTTCACTCGATTACCGCACTCGATAACGAAGTTCATAGTCTGTATCATAAGGATTCCAATTGTCGATTTTCCAAGTCGGCTGACGCATTTTTTGTCGGGCTACAGGCTAAACAAAGCTTGATGGTATGATAGCTCGGATTAATTTGCATGATAACGAGCCCGAAACACCGACGAAAGCTACCGAGGCGACAAGACAAGAACTGCTGAACCCTATTGTGAAACTATTAACCCTTCCTGTAAATTACTTCGCTAATCTACCGGCGACTGTTTCGAAACTTTTAGTTAAAGTATTTACGACGGACTCGCAAAACTCGACGACAATGGGTATCTCATTGAGATTTTTCACAACTGACACTCGAGCGATTTACGCACTTGTAAATCGTAATCTCTCTCTCTCTCTCTTTCGAATCGACTCTCATTAAGAATAAATAATTGCTTCTTGGATATATCAAATAATGTGATTCATTTAAATTATTGTAGCATCTCTTGTTCAACACTTCGCATCTTTCAGTATGTATGCAATAAATAAAACCATCAAATTACTAATTTAAGTAAGAAGTATATATTACGAATCAACAGCTTTTCTATTATTATACGTAATCCAATATTAACTGGAAGATAGGAGATGCTTGATAATAACGCGAATAATCGAAGACAAGCCATGCATTATTCGCAGAAACAGGATTATGGCCGCACAGTATACCCGAACTCAGACGGAACACTTTGGATTCGAGTTGCTCCTGTCTAACGCGTTTATCACCCACACCGCTTCGCTTCTATACGCGCGTACATACGTACCGAATTTCATTTCACCTACTTCGCTTTTTCGTTTCGCCTCTTTTATGGACCAACCTTCACGGACGCGAACTTTACTGCTAAAAGTTTTATCGCCTACCGAACCGAGGTCGATAAATTGTCGATAGAAACGGGATTTGCGTTCTCAAATTTGAGGCGATCCGTGAAATAAATTTCTGTAGATCCCAATTTGATTCAATAGAAAAATGTGGACAGTCGTTTATCTTCTCGATTGTTTCATTGTACATGTGCATTGAATTGTTAAGAATTAAATATTTTTATTCACGGATTTAATCAACAATTCACAGAAATCGTTTGAAAAGTGTATCGTAGAATGTTTGCAAACTGTTAATCGTTGAAGGACCTAATTTATAATTTCAACGTACGCGGATATCGAAGCGCGAGGAGAAAAAAAGGGATGGCTCGATTTCCTAGATTAAAGGAACAATAGAGACAATATCGTGGATATAGCGTGTCCCTGGAGGGAAACGAAAACGGGGGCGGGAGGAAGGTGCTTCCCTTCTGCCTGGTAGTTCTGCCGCGCGGTCTTCCTCCTTCTCCGATCGACCGCTTCCGGTTTCTAGATATAATGCAAGTCGCGTACCACCCGGAAAATGAGCGCGGCTGTCTCGTTCTCTGATTGGAAAACTACGAATTGCTTCCTGCCGACGATGGATCCTCGGGACAAAACTGGAACGAGGACAGGGAACCATCCC
Organism: Ceratina calcarata; assembly: GCF_001652005.2. Classification (NCBI taxonomy): domain Eukaryota; kingdom Metazoa; phylum Arthropoda; class Insecta; order Hymenoptera; family Apidae; genus Ceratina; species Ceratina calcarata. Next base: position 293,507 of record NW_017176451.1, on the reverse strand, counting down.
GTTCCATCGCGTCGCGTCGCGTCGGAAGAACACGGGGGAGAATCTTCCTCGAATAACGGGGTTGGTTACGTCTTTGATTTACGCTCGATATTCCCTCGTATCGGAATCGCCACGCTATTCAAATCAATCCGAGGAGAGTGGCGTGGCTCGTAAATTTTCGAGATTTAAGCGAAGCACAACGCAGATTTGGAATTCGCCACATTTCCGAAATTCAGCGAAGGTATCGCAAACAAGAATCGTAACGCGGAGATAGATTCTGATTAGCTTTCAGAGTCAAACGCATTTTGAACTTCTAACCGAACTTTCTAAACTACGTAGCTTTCAACTCGAGAACTATTTGAATCGCGCAAGTTAGAATTCTCTTGGTTCTCTTGTAAATTTCATGGACTTCAAAATTCCACAGTCTTATTTCCGGGATATATTCGCAACTTCTTAACTAAATCGGAAAATCGTGAATGCACTATTGCTGAAGTATCATGACCTTTTCATTATATATTTGTTGTATTTATGCAGTCTATGTATTTTCTGAAATTCCCCATAAATTCATAAAAATCCGCAGCCCGGTAATAAAGTATACGCGCTATGCGTTAGGAGTTGACATGGTCGGAACGATGAAGGTGGAGGTGGAAGGTTTTCTTGGATAAACTCGGCAATTTCCTTTACTTCTAGTTTCATCGGAAGCTTCGTTTCCCATTGTTTCCGGGCAGGCCTTCGTTCTCTTCTTTTCCATTTGGTTCGTTCAACGGCCTCCTTCTCTTTTTTTTTTTGCTTCGCGCACGATCTCACACTTTCGTCTCCGGTGGAACCGGCGCCGGAAGAAAGAGAAGAAGAAGCAGGCAATAAGGTCAAGTAGAAAAGTTCCCGGTAAAAGAAAAGAAACGAACGAAAAAGCCAGCGCTTATATAGGTTATAACTCGCATCGCCGCCGTGTCTGGTAGTCGATACGGAGACTTTCGAACATTGTGATTTAAACACAACGACCACTGCGAACCAAAGCGTCTTACAATTAGGACGAAATTACATACATACCTGTAGTATCGTTTCTCGGAATCAGTGTTTCGTTTCCCCTCTTCGTGACTGAGCTATCGTATTCACAATCGCGAAATTGTATTAAGAACTCTTATATTCTTTATTCTTTTTAATCGAAAATTATTCTCAATCTATGTTACAGTATTCGTTATACTCTACAATTGCTACGGAT
>NW_017176451.1:268975-292015 GCF_001652005.2 Ceratina calcarata | reverse complement strand
TTAACTATGAGAACGCATATTAATTTCATTATGAACAATGAGTATTAATTATTCGAATCTGATTATTAGTTAAAAGCTTGTAACTTATTATGTAAAATATTGCCTTATATTGTAAAATATTAAACTACGATATTGAAATTTGATTCCTCTCTGGTTATATTAAAGCTCCATTTGTACACGTTACAAGCAATACGCATCTACAAATTCTGGTATTCAAGCGAAAGAAGAATAAGAAGACCATGAATAGTGAAACGTTTTTTAAACGAACGTATTTGTTTCATGTTACGTAGCACAAAATTGAACGTTACAATTTTTTCCAATTTTTCTCGTTAAACATGAATGATATATGATGCATTGAGAACAGAATATTAGACCATACAAAATTTCACTAAGGAATTTCTGATCGGTCGTCTTTTCGAATCGATTAGCTCTCCTTTTCATGTCAATTGGTATTCCAAGGAACATTTTCTACTCAAGTAGTTGTAAAATGTTATTATTTAATATCGAAATCGATTATGAACAATATACTTTCTTAGGGTTTTTCGATACCCTGACAATATTTTGCTGATTTTGTAAAGCACAATATATGCACAAGAAACTGGGATTATTCTAATCCCACGTCTAAAACGCGAAGAAAAAGATCGTGGCGTATCGAATTTCAGCGGCATGAGAAGGGTTGACTTTACAGCGGCAATAGTGGCGACGCAGGCAAGTAAACTAAAGGGAAGATGAGCAGTTAATCCATTACCGGTTAATTGAAGTGAATGTAAAGTATCTTTCTCCGCCCATTCCACGGCCCGGCCGGCTTCGTCGATGAATCCGAGACTAGGGTGGCTGATGGTGGGCCGAGGGATAGGAGAGCCAGAGTTAATTTATAAAACAAAGAGTAACTATAATTATTATCGTAGTGCCGGACGAGAAAGGACTGAGGTTAAATTGTGGCGAGACAGAGGAGGAACCGAGGTGGAGGTCGCGAAAGGAGGATGAAACGGGTGCAGGAGGTCGTGGCGTGGGCGCTCTCTGCCAATTAAAACTTACGAACTCGAGTCAGTTTCTGGCTATCTCCGTCCAATCTCCCGGACCCGATTCCTCCATCCCGTCCCATTCTGCCGTCTCTTTCTCGTTTTCTAATCGTTTTCGGGATTCCCGCGCTACGATCTACCCGCGTCCCGGCCTATCGGTGTCTCGTTATAGTAGTTTAACTTTAATTGCGCCCTTGCAGTCCCGTTCGGTGGCTTATACCCGAATGCCGCCTCGAATGTACACTTCCGGCTGCCCTCGGGGTATGAGAAAGGTTTATGGGCTATAATGTGCAAGCTGATCGGATTTTCCTGCTAAAAAATGAGGACGTCGAGTCCATTTACTTTTAGCTAACCCTTTCTCTGCCACATTCTCTTAGAAGAAAAAAATTTTACCATTTTCCAATTTCTTTCCGATAATAAGTGTACGATACTGATTTTAACATTTCTTGAATAATTTTAATAAACCCTCCATCAAGCTTTCGAAGAAATGGGAGCAAACTACTTGCACTTGTCTAAGTATATGCCACGTATAAAGATACCTCAATTCCAAGTTGAAATTTCTAACTAAGTTAGATGAGCACCTAAGGTTAGTGTAACTCGATAAAAAAAACTCATAAACCTTATCCTTGCACCTACAATTCAAAATCATCTCATGCCTGCAATCAGATTAATCTTCACTTTGTTATCCACCATCGCGCTGTTACAAATACCAATGTCCAGATTGATGATACTCGTTAAATGTTTTCCCTGGGTTCTTCTCTTCCGCCTCAACCTCTACCGCAAACTAATGGTGTTATCGGTCGGAAAAACAAGGTACGTAAGGAACCTCTTACAGCGCCTACAGAGTTATAGCATTCACAAAGGGTTCTTGGTACCGTGTCGATAAATTAATCATAAGACGGTGACATCGTAAATAGAAGAAGAACTCTGTAAGCGTTCGATGTACGTAGGCTAATTTGAAAAAGTAATCCTACGGTTTAAAAAGGAATAGATGATGGAGCATTAGGGCTTCTAATGGTTGCAATTAGCTCATTCCATTCCGAATTCCAAACGTTTCTCAAAATCCAAAGCAATCATTTTAATTTTGTAATTGTGAACGTCTATGTAAAATAAGAAACTGAACTGTGAAAACAATTTTCTTTGCCAATTTGAGAAGCTTATATTCAATTTATGTTATGAATGAACATTGAATATTCCAAGAAAATCTTATTTAAAATCTGTGATAAAACTTGTGCAAACATGGACTTGCATAAGCTTTCGGTGTTCGATCAAGTATAGCTTTTAGTGTTGATTGATTCGAAAAAAAAGCGGTCTATTCGGTAGTCACTTTCAACTCTGTACATCGGATGATAGGAATATTTAATTTCAAGCGAACTGCACCTCCTAAAGGGGGCTATCTCGTAGCCAATGTCCCGGAACTAATGTCCAACTCTTCTCGTATAAAATTCGTTTTCTTTCCCTCCTGACCTCAATCCTCTTTCTCCTTATCTACATCCTTTCTTTATATCAGGTCTCTCTTCTCTGGAACCTATCGATGACCCGCGCCGCGTTCTTTCTCTCATATCGCCACCTCCTTACCATAGATAGAGTGCCTCGAACGATTCTTTTTTCTGCGCGCTTTTTTCCTCTCCATCGTCGATACTTCAAACGAAATCACCGACAGACGATCAAAGTCGAAAGCTTCAAAGACAAGTCGCGAAAGTCTGGTATCAACGAAAACCGTGGAGCTTTATCATTGTTTCATCGTTAATTACAACTTGCAGTACTTAGAACTTGATCAATATTGAGGGAAAAAAATAAATTAAGTTCTTACATTTTTCATTTAGAACGTTTTCTCTATCCGAAGCTAAAATTTTCCGTGACTTATTCGTATAAGTATAAAAATGAATTTAACATTATACAAACTTCTATGTTGTTTCATAAAACCGGGGAAAGGTTGTGAACGAATGGGAAAAACGATGTTTAGCCTTCCGGTAGCAAGGTTTCACCGAGCCTAAGTGGCAATAAGCAAGCGATAAAAACTGTTTTACGACAGGCCGGGGTGTAATTCTTCTTCGGCCTTCCACGGTCTTAACATGAAAACAGGCTAAAAACAATTGGCGTGGACGCGAAAATGTGGAAACATTGGAATCTCTAAACGTGCGATGAATCTTTACGACGTGCTCAGAAAAGCCTCGAAACATTAAAGGTATTAATAGCAAAGTACGATCTTCACTATAAATAATTTCAGATAAAAAAACTGTTTCTGTTTCATACCGTATTTCACTTTTATACATTATAAACGTAGACTGAAAGGTTTTAATCTTAATGTGCTATGAGCTGAACGATGTACACTTGCGAAACGGTAAAGCTTCTTAGTTTATTAGCAGTGACAAACCTTATACTCCGTCAGAATGGAAGCTTCTTATCTTGTTACCACTCTGTCTATTTATTATCGACTTTTCTCTTTCCACGCTATTTATTATAAACAAGTTTGCCAGCTTGCAATTTCACCGCGATTAATAATTTCGACATTTATCGTTTAATAACGTTACCGATATTAAACGGCTCAGTGCGATAATAATGCTATTTTCATCCAAAGCGCGAGTGATACTTTATGATTGCTGAAGAGTAAAGGGGAATAATGAAAACAGGCTTTCATCGTGGAGAATTTCTTTGACGCGTATCGCGGTCTTCCGAATATTTCGCAATAATACTGAAAATTCGATGCCGCGGCTAATAAATCTCAATCGGATTTCACTAACGCCGTATTAATCACGACGCTGCAATAATAAGATTACCGTATTAATAACGTTACGCGCAAGTATCACCGCACACTGTGACGTTACATGCGTACCTACACCTACCTCCGACCTGCACATCGAATGTGGCCACATTAATATCATTAAAGCGGCAGGGAGCGATTCAAATCGACGCGGGTGTCTAACTATACATATAGCAAAGGCAATCGAATTGCTGCGTCGACGTTCGGGAATCCATTTTCAAATTACACTGTCTAAGTAGATCGAGAACATCGCTGATGCGTTTTACAGTTCAGCGACGTTTACCAACGAGTTTGCTTCTTTCGGGATAATCGCCATTTATGGCTGTTACCGACTGTTTATAGATTGAACTCTAACAATTATGTTAAAGTGCTCATTTACACAGGCGTGTGCAAAATTATGTTTACTCAAACATTTACCTAATTACGCAAATGTTTTGAACAAGTTAAGAATCTATTGATAAATCCATTAAACGATCACCTTGATTTTGTGCAGCATAATTACGACCCATCGTCTGTCTAATAAGTCCAAGAGCCTTCCGGCAAACTTCCTAATATGTAATCGGGTTCGTTGAAAACGGTGTGAAGAGATCGCAGTGAATTGTCATCGCCAGCGGCATCAGCCGGTTAGGTTGTACAAAGCGAGGCGCCGAGAATAGCATGGCCGCGTAATGCGCATCGTGTGTCAGGATCAGCCTGTCCATAACGCGCACAGGATATCCGGCCCGTATCAATGCTGTGTATCTGAATGAAGGATCGACTAGGATCAAGGGGATCGAAATGCCAAATCGGAGCTCCTCTGTCCCCTTTCCCTCTGCAGTCGGTATACCGTGTCATTATCGTTGACTACTAAGTTATTTACAATTCTTAAGAAAATCGGACATCACTTTACCAGTCAGAAGGAACTGCTTTTTAAGACTGCACTTCAAATTACTAAATTTTGCTATACAAAATGTAGTGGTTAACCGACTTTTCAACTCGAGCAGATGAAATTAAAGCGGGACGATGCCCGGGGCACCGTGTAAGAGATTAACTGACTGCGCATGCCGGATCAGCTTAATTTCATTATCAACTTTTTAACGCTGTTTCGATTTAGCACGATCATAATTAATTCACAGAGATTGCGCGCCATTCCTAATCATTATATTTATTGAAAAGGGAACGGGAGGATTAAATTGGGTACGTTTAAACACATCCAGAAACGATTTAACGTATAATTACCGAGTCAATTAGATATTCTCAACATATTCAGTATTTTCAAACTTCAATACCAGAAGAAATAACTTGAACTTGAGTTTTCAACGGAGACGTGAACAAATTGCGAAGGATTGAATTATTAAAAAGGTTCATTGAAAGAAAGAAACGACTCGAAGAATAGAAGCTGCGACAAATCCACTGGGGATGAGCGACTCGATTCATGAAAGGAGAATGGTTTCAGGTCAGTAGTAGGTAGAAAAGCTAGGCTGCGTGGGTGGATGCTCTGTTATAAGAAGCACGGTTAGGTAAATAACAAAGCGGGGTGCGGAACGTGCGTTCCGCTATTAATTCTGACGCCCCGGCCCCTAAGACAGACCCGCTCCCTTTCTACTTAGCTCTCCGGGCTAGAATAATTGTTAGTAGTAACGATATATCTCGGCTTTAGGTATGTGAGAATAACAGCGTCTACGTGCACCCAGGTATCCCAGCCGTGGGGGAGGATGCTTAATTAAACGTTCGTGTTAATTGCTGGGACTTCGCGTCAACCTCTCGACCCGCGCGCTATTCCAGCGGACGTCGCGCCGCACCAAGAACTTCCGCTTTCCATCGCATCGGCTCGAAATGGAACGGCGGACATAAAATCGTCCTTTTGTTTCCTCCCCCATTCGAACGTTCTCTCTCCATCTCTTACCATAGTCTTTTCCAAGTTATATGGTTTTATCGCTCAACTTCATATAGGACTTCGACGATTATCGAGAATTAATTTTTCATTAGGAACAATTCTCTTAAGTAATATTTTATGAACCGCAGACAATGGCCAATTACTCGACTGTGGATGTTATACATTCATATCAAAATTAGATATGTAAAAAACATAGAAACATACATATAGTATACAACAGTGCATGAAGTATTAACTACAAAATGATACTTAAAGGATTAAAGGACATTTTTACTTTTCATTTTTTAAATTGATAGCCTAAAAATTCTGTTTCATATAAAAATCCACAGTCTACTTATTAACAATTTTATGGAGAGTATTTATTACTATTTTTTTTTTAGTAAATAATTCAAATATAAATTCGTTATCTATTTAACAAAGGAGAAATATGACAGAAAACATTCACGTGATTTAGACACCGGCGTTATTTCAATTTGGAAGTAATAGAATCCGGAAGGGTGGACGTCGCGTAGAAAAAAACCAAGCATAGCTTGATAAAGATCCGTTACAGACGTCAATTGAACAGAATTTTATCGTAACCATTGAAAAATGGTCCGGCGGAGGTTCAATCAATTCATTGTCCCGATTCCATCCTTCGTCGTCGGAAAAATGTTGGAAAAATTTTCAAATACAGACAATGGATATCGAACCAGTTATCGGTAGTTATTTTCCAACAAAAGGTAACTGTCTGCCCAGTCTTCTTTTCTTCGGCCAAAGAATAAATCGTTTCGCGATGAATTTTCCAAAAGGGACAAAAGATCGGATCTGAAACTATTGACGAAGAAACGTAGAATGGTTTCTTTTCCTATTTCATAAAATATATACTGCAGAGGGATTATCAAAATCTAATGATGACCGATTCACTATGGTTTTAGTAAAACTGTATGAGTCTACGCGCTCGGCCGTATTCTATTACTAGTAAACTTATATGATATAATTAATGATAACGTATAGTTATCTAATATCAATGTCAAGATTTATTACATGCAGAAATTTATTCATTCAATGCTCTATTCGATAACCGGTCTGTTCACACAATCCACAAATTCCTAATTCAAAAAGTGATCATCCACTATCGAAGTATCCCTCGTTTAAATAGCGGGTACGGGGTGTGTAACGCCTATCCGGCGCGCGGTTAACAGCACGCTTTACCCGCTTATAAATCGTAGATATATCCCGTAGGAGCGTGTAACCCGTACACAGAAACACGTATAAACGTCGCGCCGCGGTGCAGCGATGCGAGGCCAAAGTCCGTGGCCAAACAGTTCGGAGCCGTTAGGCAGAACGATAATAAATTAAGCTCAGCCTAGAACTCAGGATTGAATCAAACGCGAGTAATCTCGAACGCAATTGATTCCCAGTATCCCCGCTTGTATCGAAATGCAGAAGGTTTCGGAAACGATTTCGGGAAATGGCTCGCTGGGATAATACAGCGAAGGAAACGATAGTAGCCGTGCATCTGATGATAACGGTTATGCCAATGGCGAAGAATCCATTGGATTGCAACATTCAAACAAATTATGCATCATCAAAATTGAAGACAGTGTGCTGGAGGGAATGAAAAAAAAATCTGTGTAAAAAAATAATTGTGTAAAAAACTCGCACCATTAGTAATCCTATGAAGTAACGAATACCATGTACACAGTACCGAATTGATTTTTTCACGAACGAAGGTGGTCATTCAAAAGAAACAAATATCCAACCGACGAGGAAACGATAAAAATTTAATGGATTCGGTGATTCAATTTAGCAGCCTAGGAACACGGAATTAGGGGGTGACTGGGTTTAGTATCTCCTACGGGAACTCGTTAAACGGCGGCATTCTCTGGGACTTTTCAGTGCATGAACGGCGGACGGGCACAATGCAATAGTTACCGGATATTTGATTAACGACCTTCCTCATTAAGCGACTCGTTACTGTTTATACGTAGAATCTTGCTCACGTTGCTGGATTGGTCGCCCGCTCCCCGTTTAAATATCGAGCCAACCCCGCGTGCATCCGAATCCGAGAAACGAGCACGATTTGCTAGGATTTGCTAGATTTACTAAGCAATGGTCTGGATAATCCGTCGCGTTTACTCCTCTACTCTACCATCGCCTCTTTACCACCGGCATCATTCCCGTCCCTCGCGTTAGAACCGATGCACGATGTCTCCGCGGTGTGGTCATTACACCGTTTACACCGTTCATTTGCAAGCTTTTGGAATTTTGATAATGCATTCCTCTGGATCTTATGTACATTAAATGTGTTGGTATTATGGAATATAACATTTGGAAGGCAAAGATAATTGAACAATTCTGTCTTCCTGTATAGCATTTAATTTTATTAATTTAAATCATAAATCTAAACAGAAAATTCAAAAACGTAAAATATTTAATGAAGTGCAAATAATAATGACACAATATCTCTGATAAATTAATGAACGTTTTAATTAAAAACCAGAAGCCAATTTTATATTTCTGGTTCAATTGTTAAAATAAACTTACGATGAACGACGATAAATTGTTTATTAGATTAATTGGTACGCTACCAGTGTATACATATCTGAATAAATAAAACAACGCGCCATGTATACTTTTATGTAGGCTGCGATTTAACGAACGCGAACCTTTTGGTAAAGCGCACTGATTGCATATTCATTATACGCAAGTTAATCCATTCCAATTTGAAAAAATTGATTGTTGCCAGCAAGAGCACAATTTTTCTCTGTTTGTACAATATTTTTTGCGGTCGAGATCTTTTTTAACGATACTTCCAAATATCACTTGTGGTGATATTCGACCGCACAGGGTTAATACATAATTTCAACGTATTGAAATGAAAATATCTTTTTACACACTCTTGTGAGTAGCAAACAGACAAATTTATCAAGTATCGAATCTAGTATCCAGTTAACATTCAGGAAAAAAGCGACGTAAAAAAGGAATTCGTGGAGGGCAATAAATTCCGTGTTTCAACTGAAGCAGAAGCAGAGTTGAAACCTGTAAGATTCCTTTAGTAAGCGCAAGGGTCTAAGGGTTATAAATATATTCGGTTTTAATACCAACTGTCGAGGATTACTCCACAGCTCTCTGTGCTCTGTTCGTCTCTTACATTTTCTCTATATATCCGTTTCTAATTGAAACGTGCTCTGAACACGGTCTTGGCTACGAAGCCTACCCGAACACGTGCTGCGCTAAAGCTACATTTCATCTTGCACCTACACCGTCTTTCAATGTATACGGGTTAGATATATTATACATAGACTACTTTCTTGGATATGCGTTTGAGCACGTTAATCATAGAAGTTATTAACTGTCTGTCAGTAGCGTGCGAGCAGCACTCTTTAAGGTGGTTCTGTTATAACTTCAAACTCAATTTAGTGTACATAAAATAAATTGATTTTCTATTCATTGCGAACACCATTTATTAAATTCATGATCGCATATAAAAATTTATACGGTAACGTAGATAACATAAAGAATAAAACGAGGATATTTAAAGAATCAATGTAAACTACACCGGTTGATCAAACTGCAATCAGAAGAAAATTAGGGTCTATTGAAATTATTACGAACAAAACTAAATTGTTTATTATCGAAGAGATTACAATCTATGAATAAATTTCCATTCCATCAACTAGAAAAATGTTCACTTTGTCAATTGTTGAAACTGACCGAAGACTGCGCATTTATAGATAGAAGAGTGGTTCTTTTGACAAATGTATATACATATAAAGAACCGGCAAGAGGGACGCGAGTATATAAATCTTTATGCGAGAACGATGTCGAATGCCGCATTACGACACGCCCGATATGCACACGCGTAGAAACCGCGGGAAGAGAATTTCTGCAGCGTCGTCGGGGGTCTCCTAAGCTCAGCCACGTGTTTTGTTACTTACCGAAGATTACCGGCTTACAAGAAACCCAACGGCGCGGCCGTGGGAGCAATCTACCACCCTGTGCAACCCAACTGGAGCGAAACCCTCCTTCGCGCCACCGATTCCAGCTCCTCGAGGCCGTTATCACGCGGGACCCCTTGCTCCCTTCCCGGGTCCCTGCGAAACAGCAGCAGGCTGCAGAATGCGAACCCCGGCCGTGCTCGGGTTGGGTAAGAGCGCGAGAGATAGAATAACGTCCCTAAGTGTACTTACTGCAAAGACCCGAAATTGGAGAACGACGTAAATCACTTACGAGATACACTCGCGCCTTGCCCGCGCGCCGAGGAAAAGCAAGACGCGACGCCGTTTATCGTCGTGCACGATAATTCCCGTGGATTCGCGCGCATGAGTTCAACCCGCCTCACCGCGGGTGCACCGAGAGAATAAACACGACCCGCCTATAGAAATTTCTTTTTCCACCTTTACTGTTTGAGAACAGAGTAAGGTGTGAATAGAAAAAGTTTTGCTTCTCTAAGAAGGTAGATACTTCAGTTATCCTTACTCGAGGGCAGGACTAAGTTCTCGACAAAATTAATAGGGGTATATTATTTTGTTCGAGTAAAAATGTAACTGGGGATATAAATAACAATTGTAATATATTAAAATTATATAAGTTTTATTTGAAATGAAAGATTCTAGTTATTTTTATGTTACAAGTTGTGTGATTATTTTTACTGTTGTAAGACAATTTCATTTTTTCTCATAAAAAAAATATCCTATTGCGCTGTCTGTCGTGCTCGTGAAACAGCTGGGAAGAAGAAAAGCTGGCGATAATTTGTCGTAGGGATTCCTGTGAGAACCATTCTTCTTTTCCAGAAATTTTAAATATGTCCTGACGTATTTCCCAGTGGCTGCTAGTGCTTAGGATAGTAAAAGGCTGAGTATAAGTCTCAGCTTAACCTTTTACATGTGCGCTACTCGGAAAGCTCTTTTCCTCGAGAAACAAGTCTGTCAGAAATATCTTTTATAACACAGTTAATTTTGTAATCTGATAGTCTCCATTGAAAATTATATTTATGCAAGTGCCTCTACAGTTTTAGTAAAAAAAACTTGTTGATTCAAAAAAATCGACTAAAAACCGCATCGTCTGGACGGGTTGTAAGTCGACCCGCCGGGACTCGATTCAAATTCCCATGCGGAGGATCCTCGGTTAACCAGTCGAAAAGCGGCAAAACGCGCTGTTCAAATTCCGCTCAAATGTCGGTCGCGACCGAAAAAAGGAGGAAAGTAACTGGTTAACTGGTATGATTCAGAGGAGAACCGTCACGTTTCCTTTCTTTTTTTCCCACTTCTTGTCCCTCTTTTTATTCAATGGCGAGCGTTTTCATCGCTCCAACCGATTGGAGCATTTCGGAAATCGATAGCATTTGCCGATGGTCATCTCCATGTTTCCCCGACAAGTTGAAGTAGATGTCGCATCCATATTGTCCCAGTATTTGCCAGTATAATTCCTGTTATTAACGGTGTTCCGTCTCTGCGGTAGGCACCTATACATATACGTGCGCCTTTTGCCAGCCGACAAATCCAAACAACGCGGTACCCGCGAAAATCTTGTTGTTAATGCCTGTCACGTATCTCAGTCTCCATCTCCCAACTCTGTAACGCTAGTGCGCCCGAGCACAATAAGATCAACATGATAATCCCCTTTTCAAAATATGCAATCGCGGTGGAGCTGCTCTACCTAATATTAATCCCGCTTATTTACTTGTTCATAAACCTCGCGATTTTATAGACACATCAACTGCATAAAATTTTCAACATAAACTGCTGCAATTACTTTTATTATAGAAACAATTAAAGAACTTTTTCTAAATTCTTAAGTATGCAAATAATGCTTTTTAGAAATATAATTAAAATTAAATTTTCTGATATACGCATTATTTCGGTCGTAACACACTATCCCATTTATCGATATCCGCTCAAGCTTCGCGGATTAATAAAAATTTTTCAGCGAATCACGTCCCGTGCAACTACCGACAGAAGTGGTAGCTCTAATAAGGAGGCGAAAGAAAAAATGCTAACGGGGGAATTCCGATCGGACAATATTGACCGCCGGAACTCTCGGAATTTCATGGAAATTTAAATTACCGTCGGAAGGAGACGTCGTTATCGCGAAAACAACAGGTAGGAAGGGAACTCTCTGACATTTGGAGATCAAGTTGGTAATTCGCGGTAGACTACCCCAAAACTGGGTCCCCTAACTTGTTTAGTAGTCACCTACACTTATAGTTGGACCCTGGCGCGGTGTTGGCTCTATGTAATGGTTTAGTCCGGCACCGAATAGTAATGCTGATATAATCGTATCACATGTTGTAACTTAAACCTGAAGCAATTGATGGTTACATAGTAAATTACATGGTAAATATTAGTTGTTATTTGAAATAACTACTCGTATTGTATTGTAATGGGTTTTCATAGAAACATGCTTTATATAAATTTCTAAAGAAGAATTCTATATGATTAGTTCCTATCTTATAATTTCATTCTATAAACGTGAATTGATAAACTCGTCGAAAATATTTGCATCAACGTCGACGTAACAGGGAAGGATAAAAATGTAAAATTCAGATTCGTAAAAGGTGATACTTTAACATGCACAGACGATAAGAACGACGCTGGTAGTTTAATCTCGACTTGACGAAACTAATGAAGCGATAGAGATGAGATGAATGAAATGGTTCGTTTAGTCGCGCTCGAGCGAAGAGAGAAAAAGAATTTGGTGATCGTTTAATCAAACGTGGTTGGTCTTGGGATAAGTATTTTGCAAAATTTCCTTGGGGAAATTTTATTGAACGGCCTGACGTGGAAGTGAAGCCAAGAAGTTTCCCCTTGAAGAGGGTCGCGAACGTGCGAAGATCAATCTGGCTGACACGGTTTCCCGCAGCGTCGCCGTTCTTCGATTCGGCTCGCCCGCTCGTTGATCCATTCCGGAAAGCTGGAAAAGTCATCGCCCAGCCGCCCGCGAAGGAGAAGCTTAATCGAAATTGAAGAATAATATCACCGGTTAATCCTCGCTCGAAGACAAGAACCTGAAGGGATTCTGCAAGAGGAAAGCCCCCAGAATAGGGAGGATTTAAAATAGGTACGTGTGCTTCGAAACAACGACTGGGCCTTCTCTAACAATTTAGATTTTAATTTTTTCATGACTCATATCTAAAAGTCACATCAGACTATGGATTCTATAAATTTGTAGAAAAGTCGGATGTGCAGAAAATATAAAGAATGCATATAATATGCAAAAATATGGAGAACACATTTCAATTTTTAAAGCGACAACACAAATATTTTATTTTGCCAAAAAATTCGCAGAAAGAAATCCGCAGAACGTAAAAATTCAATAAATATCAAGTTTTAAATAATCACTTCTAAAAATCATACGAATTAACACGTCATTGTCGATCTGTTTATTTTTAATGATTCAAACTGTCATACTGAAAAATCGGGAAAATATGTGCAACAAGAGAAAACGTCAAACATAAATATTCAACAGATTTGAAAACTCTAATAGATTTGGAGTTTTGATAGAGCTAGTTGGCTGTAAATGAACCTTTGATACGGATGAAAAGTGCCGTTTGTTTAGAGAAGCAGCTCGTAATCAAGTGGACGCATTTTCGCTACCCGTACGTACAAATATGCATGGTTAAAACTGATTTTAATTCGTTGCCCGATAATTCCGGCTCACGGTAGGGTATATTTGAACGTGTCTCGCATGTATTAATGCGCTTCGCGTATTATTGCGAGCCCGTGTTATTGATTGCGTCGCATGATACCGTAATTACATTTACATGTGATTATAGACGCTCCGTCTTTATTTAAGCCAACCGGTATAATTGCATTTCTTCTATCGCTGTCCGCTTAATGATTTTCGACTATCATTCAGCACTTTCCCCCTTCCTTCTTCAATTTATATGCGTGTAGGTTTTTTCTCTGAAACTTCACCGTTTCAATTCCAACAGGATGCATCGAGCACGAAATGAATTATGATATATCATAAATTTTAAAGATAGATATTCCGGTGTAAAGTGCTGCGGTTTTACTGCTTTCAAAAGTGAAAAATTGCAAGTGGGGTCAAGTACTGAGATGTTTACCCGAATTCAATAGACGAGGAATGAAACTGACACTAAAAGTTTATACATATGAATTTCGACCAATGAACGTGCATCGCAAACCTTTCTTAAATAATAGTTAGGCAGCCAATTTCACTGCATTTAGTTTCATCTAGGTATAATCGTGTTATTCCGTAGAGCTTCGACACTAAAACAAAGTTTGATTAGAGTCCACATTTCATTCGTGCCATTCTAAATTCTTGTAAGCGCCCGAGAATATAATTACGTGTCACAAAATTCGTGCTATTCTCACCTAATTAATTAATATGCAAATGTTAAAAGTGCTACCGTGGCGGTGAGGAAATACTTTCTGTATCTACTGTACATCCAGCGGAATTTGAAACTGCGCACGGCATGACCAAGAATACGCGAGTACGCCAAGTGAAAATGAACACGGAAAGAGGATGTTGTGTGTATATATGCAAATCGAAAACCCGTACAAGCTAAGTTCGACCCCCGCCTCCATTGCATACATTGCAACAACCGTTGCATTAACACCCAACAAGTCGAGCCTCGTGGTAATCCGGGCATTAGCGTCATTGATTTACGAGGGAGCAGTGCCAAAACTTTTTCGTCTGGTTAACGATCTATCCGAGCTCGTGCCAAAATCTAAATTTCAAAATTTCGTATGCAATTTTCCGCGTTATTTCCTTCGCGTCGTTCCTGCCGATACTAAAAATTACTCTCGATCCAAGCGAACACATTTCCCATTGTTTATAATTAAACGGCAGATGTTCATGCTGTCAAAACGTACATGTGAAACACAAAGATATTGTAATGTGTGAACAAACAAATCGTTATTGTAATTTCGACTGGAAAATCGATACAATAAACGCGCATAAAGAGGTTGATATTTCTATGCGTGTGCCATTGTTAAACAATAATAATACGCAAAGCCATGTCAAAGGGAAACCGTTATTTGTAAAGTCACGTTCCCCGGATGAAAATTGAATTTTCATTTTAAAAAAGGGTACGATGGAATAAGCCTTTGTCGCGCAGATTATCGTTGTCCGATCTAGGCGGGCTGTTGTGAAAAGCGCTTTTTTTTCGATAGCCGATGCGATGCGAGCTTTCACGTGTAGCGACTAACAATTTTTCCCGTCTCTCGTCTCTTCTCCCCTAAAATATCGCGACCCGCTCCGATTATAAATCACAAAGTTTCACCGGCTATCTCGAACATCGGATTCAATTACGCGAAACGTAACATATTCGACGGAGTAAACATTTTGCTCATCTTCTTTCTGCGATATGAAAAATGAACGGATAAATTAGGTTTCTTAGATAAACAATTTGGTACTAGATTTTCAAGAATATCCGTAAGTAATCAAGTATTTTCCAAATTTGGAAGAGGTTCTAACTGATCAAGTGTCGACGTTGGCAATGTAATAAAGTAAATAAAACCAATCAATCGGGTCCAACACGAACGGACAAACGGTCAAATAATGAAACCAATTACGCGTTAAATTAGTTTCGCGCGTCAACGTATCCCGCATTTAAAACGGATAAAACGCGAACGTGTCGGCTGCGTTTCCCATCGAATTTATACTGTATTTTTTCCTCTCGCAACGAATCTTGCGTTTTCATTCTAACTGGATTCTCATCGCCGGTTGCGGTGGAAAGTAGAAACATCGCTGAAGACCTTCATTCGAGTTCGATTTAACTTTGCCGCTTGCATGCCGTCGGAAGTTAAATTAGTAGTAGAATCGTTCAACAGAGTTACGCCATGGTCTAACGAGGAACATTCGTTCTATGAAAATACAAGGACAGTTGTATTAACATATTACCTTGGAAATTGTGAATTTTATGTGTACATTCATAACAGTCAATCACGATTCTTTATTTTATAAACAAGAACATAGTATTCTTGCTTTTATCTAAATATTGTTGAAATTTCATAGGGTCGAATAATTTCTTCGTTCAACAATTTAAATAATTAATCTGCAAAACTGCATTACACTACTTATGACTCGACTATTGACTATACTCGACGTTGACTATTCTGTCAACGCTTCTTTTCAAAAGAGTGTCAGTCCGTGTGACGCTCGATGCATTAGAAATTTTCAATGAACCGAAAAACCGTAGCCTCGACGAGACCGTTACAACGGCGTTTCAATTTTAACGTCGAAGTCTTTTCACACAGCCACCGAAAAAGAGACGTCTCTCTCGCTCCACGATCTCACTGTGTGCGTCATTCTCCCTCGCGGTACAATATGCACTCGCACTCTCGACGAGTCAGCTCATCGACATTATTACACGATGTCACTCGAGGTAGTACGCGCGGTAGGGTATCGATTTCGAATCACACTGGCGGGCCGGTGGAGAAATTTAATTGGGGGCCGCGTAATTCCCAGTTCAATTTGAACCAGCCTGCAAACGCTCCGACGTGCCGGAAAAAATTACCTACCAACCAATCCCCCGACCGATCGCGCGACCCACCATGCGATGTGCCGATGTGCTCGCAGAAAGTCGAGGCTGCTATCCGCGTTGCATTGGTTGCGCGCGGCTAAACTCACTCGGGGGAAAAATTTATCCATTAAACCGATCGCTATCTGCAAAGATCACTCATTGACAACATTAGAGTTCTTTCACACGGAGATATAGGAGTCACGTTTCTCGTATACAATTCACATCGGGAAACATCCATACGTGCATCGCAAATCATTATTTAATTAGATCTCAATCATTGTTCTCCCTTCTTAAAAACGAAGAAGGGAATTGTTGGTTGATCAATTTAATTTTGAATTAAGCATAAAAATACAAGAAAATCATGAATAATGTCCTATATGTATGTATGTATTTTATAATGACGTCGTGATTCATGTAATAAGAAAAATTCAACTAATTCTCAATTCGTCTTTGTCGACTGATAAATTAATGCTACTTGGCAAGCGCAGGAACAAAATCTTACAAAGTTAAAATGGAAAACAGACGCGAATGGAAGAGAAAGAAAGAACAAAAACGATGTAAAAGAAGAACAGCACGGCAGGAGAAACAGAAAGCAGCAGGAGAACCGTCAAAGCCAACTCTGTGCCGCGCCGCGCCGTTGAAAGCTATTATCGAATTTTTCCAAGGGAAATCCCTTCGAACTATTTAAATCGCACTGCGTGTTGGTCTGGCGCCGGGGCGTAATTCGCCGGAACTATGCGCGAAAGTATTCGAGGCGGAAACGCGGCTGAGCAAACTATTCCGCGTTATATAGGTACGCAACTTCGAGATTTCTGGCAACCAAGGAAAAGCCACACTAACTCTCGCGTCGAACGAATCCGAGACGGAATTACTATAGCCGTGGTAACGGCTTTATTCGAAATCAAGTGTCCGCTCGATTTTACTCGCTACTCTTCAACTGCAATCATACATTTCATTCCAATGCTTGAAATCTATGAGATCATTTATCCCCTTACGTCCTTTAGAATTACGTTCGCATTATCCCAATTATTTACTACATAATCTAAAAATGTACAAAGTGTATGAAATGTTAAGAAGAAGGAGATAAGTTTGAAAGATCCTAGTGTCATCTTATATGTAATAATTCAATTGCTCATTGTAGATAATATGCAGCACATATGCTATTATTGTTTATACAACTCTGATTCAATTTCTAATAATGTCGTGCAATTGTGCACAGCTACGGAATATGGTTAATTTGGGAGTAGTACGGTCACGTCAATCGTTTTGTTTCTACGCTTAGAAGATGTTACGTTAAGTCTTGAAGCTACGCTCTCTACTATGGTGAACTCGCGAAAGGGAACATATGTGGTTGCCGTTTAGGCGAGATTGCTTGCCCCAAGGGTTTAATAACAAGTTCCGCTAATAGATTCCCAACGTTGTATAAAGCGTATATATTTGCCACGCTTGTCTTACGTTGCCGTCGCACCGCGCCAGCCGTCCCAGGAAGCTCGATTAGAACACTAAATTTGGATGCGATTAAATTTCGAATCGTCTACGTTTCAAGTTTAACTGCAAATAATTCTTATTCGGAACGTTCCACGTAACTTAAACGCATCCATAATCGCGAAGTTAATTCTAACTTTGTCTACGTTGCATGCTAAACGTTTTAACTAGTTAACAATTAAAGCAATGAACTTTCCGATAATTAAAGTATCTAACTAGGTAATTAAATTAAATTACGTCAATGAAGAATTTAGAAACAATATCCGATTGTTAAAAGTGGAACGTATTGTATTACAACCTGATATTAAACTGAAACGTGCCGTCTAATTGAATTCTCGTACCTCACGAAATATTAGCCGGTAGGATTTCAACAGTGAATTGATGAGCTCTAAACGATACGCAAACGGTATCCTGGAACTTCGAAAATTCCGTGGACCGAAGAACCGCACTGTCGAAGAATCTACGTAGCAGCTCTCGCCGCCTCTTTAAAGGATAATTTTTTTTACCGCCACGTAAAGGAAATTGAACGCATTCCTTGACTCGGGCTCCGTGCAAATAACGACTGAAACACGTCTGACAGTCATGACTGATCCCGCGTTTATTTTTATATATTATGCACGCTGTCGTACACGTATGTATATACACAACGTGCAACCAAAAACTTTGGACCGTCAACTCTAACCGGGACTGAATGTGATGGTTTGTGCTTCCGTATTTCGGTAATTTTACTTTTACACTTTATTAAATAGATAAATTGTGGTTTTCGAACCAAACGTAGTTCTTGTAAACATACAATGTAGCACTCAAAGATTGCAAAGAACATGTGACATAGACAGGCTTTTCAATCTGTATTACAAAAATCATTCAAAATTAAGGAGCTTTCTTGATGATTTCATAAGAAAATTCGAAGTTAAAACTCTCTATGCATTTCTACTCCACGCTTTCAAGATTAATGACTTTATCAGTTTTGTATGATACATATATTACCCTTATGGAAAATAGTAATTCTATTCAGAAGGAATTAATCAATCGAATTTTAGGGTATGTTTTGAAGTAGACAAATTGATGTAATCAGGAAAGCGGTACAGCGTTTTATTTATCATGCGTTAATTTTGACGGGTTTCGCGCAAGCTCGATACCAGAGAGTGGAGGGTTGTCGCGTCGGCCAGTGGTGGGCGCGCACACGCGATCAATCGTTGCCACGAATTATTCAATGTTATCGTTATCATAAATTCGGCGGTGCCCTATTCTCGCGCGCCGTTCAACCGCTCTCGCAATGATCCTGATAAATTATCGAGCATAGGGTTGCGCCTGCACCAATGTGCCGGTGCCGCGCGGTGCGTCGGGTCTGCGCTTAAATTTTCATTGCCCACCCGCAGACACCACCGAGTACCCGTAAATCCGATTCTAAAAACGTTTCCTGATTGATCTATCGTGAACGGATTTCTAGTATCGCGTTTCCCCCTCATCGCGTCGGTTCCAAATTCGATCCGAGCGACGTTCGTCAACCTGTTGTCACGATTTTTGTTATCGTCTACCAATCCTTTATCATGTATGAGAACGCATTAGAAATACTTCAGCCCGAAAAGTTCATAATGTAATAGATCTGCTCGAATGTGTCGTCTGTGATAACATTGACACTATATCTAGGNTAATTAAAGTATCTAACTAGGTAATTAAATTAAATTACGTCAATGAAGAATTTAGAAACAATATCCGATTGTTAAAAGTGGAACGTATTGTATTACAACCTGATATTAAACTGAAACGTGCCGTCTAATTGAATTCTCGTACCTCACGAAATATTAGCCGGTAGGATTTCAACAGTGAATTGATGAGCTCTAAACGATACGCAAACGGTATCCTGGAACTTCGAAAATTCCGTGGACCGAAGAACCGCACTGTCGAAGAATCTACGTAGCAGCTCTCGCCGCCTCTTTAAAGGATAATTTTTTTTACCGCCACGTAAAGGAAATTGAACGCATTCCTTGACTCGGGCTCCGTGCAAATAACGACTGAAACACGTCTGACAGTCATGACTGATCCCGCGTTTATTTTTATATATTATGCACGCTGTCGTACACGTATGTATATACACAACGTGCAACCAAAAACTTTGGACCGTCAACTCTAACCGGGACTGAATGTGATGGTTTGTGCTTCCGTATTTCGGTAATTTTACTTTTACACTTTATTAAATAGATAAATTGTGGTTTTCGAACCAAACGTAGTTCTTGTAAACATACAATGTAGCACTCAAAGATTGCAAAGAACATGTGACATAGACAGGCTTTTCAATCTGTATTACAAAAATCATTCAAAATTAAGGAGCTTTCTTGATGATTTCATAAGAAAATTCGAAGTTAAAACTCTCTATGCATTTCTACTCCACGCTTTCAAGATTAATGACTTTATCAGTTTTGTATGATACATATATTACCCTTATGGAAAATAGTAATTCTATTCAGAAGGAATTAATCAATCGAATTTTAGGGTATGTTTTGAAGTAGACAAATTGATGTAATCAGGAAAGCGGTACAGCGTTTTATTTATCATGCGTTAATTTTGACGGGTTTCGCGCAAGCTCGATACCAGAGAGTGGAGGGTTGTCGCGTCGGCCAGTGGTGGGCGCGCACACGCGATCAATCGTTGCCACGAATTATTCAATGTTATCGTTATCATAAATTCGGCGGTGCCCTATTCTCGCGCGCCGTTCAACCGCTCTCGCAATGATCCTGATAAATTATCGAGCATAGGGTTGCGCCTGCACCAATGTGCCGGTGCCGCGCGGTGCGTCGGGTCTGCGCTTAAATTTTCATTGCCCACCCGCAGACACCACCGAGTACCCGTAAATCCGATTCTAAAAACGTTTCCTGATTGATCTATCGTGAACGGATTTCTAGTATCGCGTTTCCCCCTCATCGCGTCGGTTCCAAATTCGATCCGAGCGACGTTCGTCAACCTGTTGTCACGATTTTTGTTATCGTCTACCAATCCTTTATCATGTATGAGAACGCATTAGAAATACTTCAGCCCGAAAAGTTCATAATGTAATAGATCTGCTCGAATGTGTCGTCTGTGATAACATTGACACTATATCTAGGAGTGATTTAAGAATATTTTACTAATTCTGAATAATCTGCAGAATTTAATTTCAAAGGAGTTTATACATAGTTTTTAGAATGATATTTTAGATTTGTATATAGAAATAGTCAAATATTTTTATTTTAAATTGGTACTCCAAGATGTATAAAAAAGAGAAACATGGAGCACGGATTCGTAATAAGTGTCCTTTAACCCGTTATCAGATGCAGTTTGATAATTCAGTTTCAATTAACGAGCGTAATTCACTCGTTGGTGCGTCATCACATATTAACGTGACGCATGATTGCAATATTAATAAAGCGTTCAATCATTCTATCGTTCGAAATTTATCCCGTTCCCAAATAAACGGGATGAATGTATAGAGAAATGTGGCTACTTCATTAGCGAACGTTTAATGCTTATGACGATATACTTATCTAATAAAAATATATCTCTCGCTTTGATGGCTATAATCAACGGATCCAAATGTATTTATCTATCCGATTTGAATTTAGAATGACAGAGATGAACGCCTGAACTTGCGTCAATTTGAATAATTTCGATTTCTCGATTGAGTGGATAGGGATTTACCTGACAGCGTCTGGAAACGTGGAAAAGAGGATCGAAATCAATGCGATAATAAATGGATACTTTTTGCAATGATAGCATGTTATTTTGTTTGACCTTGATTTATTGAACTTCATTCGACAAGACCATTCATATAAAATATATATGAAGTACTATCACATTAAATCACATAAGTACACGTACAAAAGATGGTTTCGATTTGAAACAGTAAAGAGTAATTTCCATTTGTTCAGTTATTCACTTATTATCGCAAGTTATCGATTTCACTTATGTTATATTGTCAGCGGCTGATGTGGCCGCAGTCTAGAGGAATATAATATAGTACAAGAATATTCACAGTAAATCTGAAATCCAGAGACATCTCTTTCCGCATGCTTGAACATTATGCCAGGATGCCGAGCTCACAATGGGAGAAAAATGTTCCGATACATGATATAATACGCGTATCAATAAGGCCACCATGACAGACAGTGGGGAAATGTCTATTGTTGATAGGACAACTTGCTCGCCTTTGAAAGAACAATTTCGTTTCTTTCACCTGATATACTTCTTGCCTCCCTTCTTGACTATTTTTATCTTATTTCAAACTGACTGACTTAGTTTGAGAATCATGTCAGTAGGTGACATATTATTCTTCAATAATTGTCCATGTAGTTTCAGTTTTGTGTATTTTTAAGTACAGATAATGTTTGTAATCTTTTAAGAAATGCTTTTATAAATCTGAGATATAAGTAAGGAATATAATTTTGGGGACAAATAAATATTCGAAATTAACCGATAGCCAAAGTCTCGTGACATGACTAAAGGACAAAAATATCTAGAAAAAAAGGTTTCCATTACGTACAGTGTATATAGAGAACCTGCGGAGATTGAACTGCATTTTTTACGATCGACTCGTGAATATCTCAAATTCCACGTCTGCACCACACTACCTACCTGAAGAGATAGCCCAAACCACACTCAAACGAAGTGAAACAATTTTAGGTATTCCTTCACCTGCGTGATTCACGTCTCTTTAAGAATCCTGCATTCAAAGTAATACCCAGAAACTGATAAACCTAAATGAATACGCTGAAGATAATGCTACATCTTTTGTTATACAATGTTATTATGCGCCACTGTTTTTCATTACAATTTGTAATTCCATCTTTGAACAGAGTAAGTTTTATTCATAATCTACATCTATCAGGTTCATAATTTCTTCGTTTTGTCCAAGCTGCGTGTCCCAACCCATTAAAAAAACATAAATCCTGATTATTGTCCGGCACACGAGTCCAATCAAACTGTCCAATTTCTCAGCAAAGCAGTAATGGTAGTACCTAAATCTATTAAAGTAGTACTTGAACGTGTTGCTGGAATTCTCCCTTCGCACTTCTTTCTCATCCTCCTGATTAGCCGTTGCATTTTCCGCATCCGTGTTTCGCGAAGCTTTGTTCCCTGTTAATGAAACTTGTTGCAATTAAACCACCGCAATTTTTTTTGTCATCAGAGATAACAGAAACTTACGTTGCTTAGTTGTTCTCTCCATAGTTTCCAATTCTATATTTTTTGCGATTTAGTTATCAGAGAATTTCCCTGTAACATTTAATATGCACAGTAAAATAATTATTGCAGTATGAGAGATGTAAAATAAACAATAGCTGATTATATTCCGTTATGAAGTTGTATTGTTAGAATCTTATATTGATCACGCGTGATACGCAGTTTTTAAAAAGTATATCATATCTATGAAATCATTTCTTTTATTGCT